>NC_000068.7:169139349-169439349 GCF_000001635.26 Mus musculus | reverse complement strand
ACAGAAGTTATGAAATAAATGGAGCTAACAGATATCTACAGAACATTTTATCCTATAACAAAAGGATATACCTTCTTCTCAGCATCTCATGGTACCTTCTCCAAAATTGACCATATAATTGGTCACAAAACAAGCCTCAACATATACAAAAATATTGAAATTATCCCATGCATCCTATCAGATCACCATGGACTAAGGCTGATCTTCAATAACAACATAAATAATAGAAAGCCAACATTCATGTGGAAACTGAACAACACTCTTCTCAATGATACCTTGGTCAAGGAAGGAATAAAGAAAGAAATTAAGGACTTTTTAGAGTTTAATGAAAATGAAGCCACAACATACCCAAACTTATGGGACACAATGAAAGCATTTCTAAGAGGAAAACTCATAGCTCTGAGTGCCTCCAAAAAGAAATTAGAGAGAGCACACACTAGCAGGTTGACAGCATACCTAAAGCTCTAGAACAAAAGGAATCAAATTCACCCAAGAGGTGTAGATGGCAGGAAATAATCAAACTCAGGGGCGAAATCAACCAAGTGGAAACAAGAAGAACTATTCAAAGAATCAACCAAACGAGGATCTGGTTCTTTGAGAAAATCAACAAGATAGATAAACCCTTAGCCAGACTCACTAAAGGGCACACGGACAGCATCCTAATTAACAAAATCAGAAATGAAAAGGGAGACATAACAATAGATCCTGAAGAAATCCAAAACACCATCAGATCCTTCTACAAAAGACTATACTCAACAAAACTGGAGAACCTGGATGGAATGGACAAATTTCTAGACAGATACCAGGTACCAAAGTTAAATCAGGATCATGTTAATGATCTAAACAATCCTATATCCCCTAAAGAAATAGAAGCAGTCATTAATAGTCTCCCAACCAAAAAAAGCCCAGGACCAGATGGGTTTAGTGCAGAGTTCTATAAGACCTTCAAAGAAGATCTAATTCCAATTCTTCACAAACTATTCCACAAAATAGAAGCAGAATGTACTCTACCCAACTCATTCTATGAAGCCACAATTACTCTTATACCTAAACCACAGAAAGACCCAACAAAGATAGATAATTTCAGACCAATTTCCCTTATGAATATCGATGCAAAAATACTCAATAAAATTCTCGCTAACTGAATCCAAGAACACATCAAAACAATCATCCATCCTGACCAAGTAGGTTTCATTCCAGGGATGGTTTAATATATGGAAATCCATCAACGTAATCCATTATGTAAACAAACTCAAAGACAAAAACCACATGATCATCTTGTTAGATGCTGAGAAAGCATTTGACAAAATCCAACACCCATTCATGATAAAAGTCTTGGAAAGATCAGGAATTCAAGGCCCATACCTAAACATGGTAAACTCAATCTACAGCAAACCAGTAGCCAACATCAAAGTAAATGGTGAGAAGCTGGAAGCAATCCCACTAAAATCAGGGACTAGACAAGGCTGCCCACTTTCTCCCTACCTATTCAACATTGTACTTGAAGTCCTAGCCAGAGCAAGTCGACAACAAAAGGAGATCAAGGGGATACAAATTGGAAAGGAAGAACTTAAAATATCACTTTTTGCAGATGATATGATAGTATATATAAATGACCCTAAAAATTCCACCAGAGAACTCCTAAACCTGATAAACAGGTTCAGTGAAGTATCTGGATATAAAATTAACTCAAACAAGTCAATGGCCTTTCTTTACACAAAGGATAAACAGGCTGAGAAAGAAATTAGGGAAACAACACCCTTCTCAATAGTCACAAATAATATAAAATACCTTGGCGTGACTCTAACTAAGGAAGTGAAAGATCTGTATGATAAGAACTTCAAGTCTCTAAAGAAAGAAATTAAAGAAGATCTCAGAAGATGGAAAGATCTCCCATGCTCATGGGTTGGCAGGATCAATATAGTAAAAATGGCTACCTTGCCAAAAGCAATCTACAGATTCAATGCAATCCCCATCAAAATTCCAACTCAATTCTTCAACGAATTGGAAAGGGCAATCTCCAAATTCATCTGGAATAACAAAAAACCTAGTATAGCAAAAACTCTTCTCAAGGATAAAAGAACCTCTGGTGGAATCACCATGCCTGACCTAAAGCTGTACTACAGAGCAATTGTGATAAAAACTGCATGGTATTGGTATAGTGACAGACAAGTAGACCAATGGAATAGAATTGAAGACCCAGAAATGAACCCACACACCTATGGTCACTTGATTTTTGACAAGGGAGCTAAAACCATCCAGTGGAAAAAAAGACAGCATTTTCAATAAATGGTGCTGGCACAACTGGCGGTTATCAAGCAGAAGAATGAGAATTGATCCATTCCTATCTCCTTGTACTAAGGTCAAATCTAAGTGGATTAAGGAACTCCACATAAAACCAGAGACACTGAAACTTATAGAGGAGAAAGTGGGGAAAAGCCTGGAAGATATGGGCACAGGGGAAAAATTCCTGAACAGAACAGCAATGGCTTGTGCTGTAAGATTAAGAATTGAAAAACGGGACCTCATGAAATTGCATAGCTTCTGTAAGGCAAAAGACACTGTCAATAAGACAAAAAGGCCACCAACAGATTGGGAAAGGATCTTTACCTATCCTAAATCAGATAGGGGACTAATATCCAATATATATAAAGAACTCAAGAAGGTGGACTCCAGAAAATCAAATAACCCCATTAAAAAATGGGGCTCAGAGCTAAACAAAGAATTTTCATCTGAAGAATACCGAATGGCTGAGAAGCACCCCAAAAAATGTTCAGCATCCTTAATCATCAGGGAAATGCAAATCAAAACAACCCTGAGATTCCACCTCACACCAGTCAGAATGGCTAAGATCAAAAATTCAGGTGGCAGCAGATGCTGGTGAGGATGCGGTGAAAGAGGAACACTCCTCCATTGTTGGTGGGATTGCAAGCTTGTACAACCACTCTGGAAATCAGTCTTGTGGTTCCTCAGAAAATTGGACATAGTACTACTGGAGGATCCTGCAATACCTCTCCTGGGCATATATCCAGAAGATGTTCCAACCGGTAAGGACACATGCTCCACTATGTTCATAGCAGCCTTATTTATAATAGCCAGAAGCTGGAAAGAACCCAGATGCCCCTCAACAGAGGAATGGATACAGAAAATGTGGCACATTTACACAATGGAATACTACTCAGCTATTAAAAAGAATGAATTTATGAAATTCCTAGGCAAATGGATGGACCTGGAGGGCATCATCCTGAGTGAGGTAACTCAATCACAAAAGAACTCACATGATATGTACTCATTGATAAGAGGATATTAGCCTAGAAACTTAGAATACCCAAGATATAAGATATAATTTGTGAAACGCATGAAGCTCAGGAAGAACAAAGACCAAGGTGTGGATACTTTGCCCCTTCTTGGAATTGGGAGCAAGGCACCCAGGAAAGGAGCTACAGAGATAGAGTTTGGAGCTGAGACGAAAGAATGGACCATCTAGAGACTGCCATAACCGGGGATCCATCCCATAATCAGCCTCCAAAAGCTGACACCATTGCATACACTAGCAAGATTTTGCTGAAAGGACCCTGATATAGCTGTCTCTTGTGAGACTATGCCGGGGCCTAGCAAACACAGAAGTGGATGCTCACAGTCAGCTATTGGATGGATTACAGGGCCCCCAAAGGAGGAGCTGGAGGAAGTACCCAGGGAGCTGGGGGAATCTGCAACCATATAGGTGGAACAACAATATGAACTAACCAGTACCCCCCCCCCCGAGCTTGTGTCTCTAACTACATATGTATCAGAAGATGTCCTGGTCAGCCATCAGTGGAAAAAGAGGCCCATTGGTCATGCAGACCTTATATGCCTCAGTACAAGAGAACGCCAGGGTCAAGAGGTGGGAGTGGGTGGGTGGGGGAGTGGGTGTGGGAGGGTGTGGGGGACTTTTGGGATAGCATTGGAAATGTAAATGAAATAAATATCTAATAATAATAATAAACAAAGTCATTTGTTTTGGAGGGTGTTTTGCTAATGCAAATAAGTGAAGGAATGTTTCATTGGAGCAGACACAGGTGAAAGACTAAGGCAGATTCGTGAAGGAAGGTTTATCTGAAGCAGACACAGGAGAGAGGATGTTGTGCTAAATAAAGCAAGCACATGAAAGGGCATGTGATGAAGGATTCTTTGCTAACAATGCATGTATTGGTTTGCCTTACATTGTGTAGTTGAGCTGTATTTGTGGGGATTCCATAGAGAGAAACACACCAAGAAACTTCTGGTGGTGTGCTGCAGTTTCTTGTCGCTTTCTCAGACTTGGGCTGATTGGAAGAATGGTGTTAGCTGAAACAGACTCACATGGAGTTTTGCTAAGTCAGACATACATGCTGAGGCAAGACTTGTAGAGGACATGTGATGGTTGGAGGGACTATAAAAAGAACTCAGCGAACAGTGATGGAGGCTGAGCTAGGCTTGCTTATAGAGCTAGCTGTGCAGTGCTTGTGGGTCTCGAGACTTTTCCTGGCGATCCTCCTGTTCCCTCCTGCTGACTCGTGCTGAGGCTGAGGCCTGGCTGTCTCTGCTAGGTAGCGCCACCACTGCAAATTTGTGTTTGCTGTCCCAACTCTAGTCGACTGCTGGCACATCTGTGAAGTGTTTGTGAGTGGTTCGAGCTGTCGCTGCTAACCTGTGAACTGAACTGCCAATTTCCAGACAACACAGATGGGAGTTGCTCCAAAGAACTTTTCTAAACAGGTCCTGTTCCCTGTTATCCCCTATATTCTTTCTTTCCCCCTACCTCTAGTGGGTGGTGGGCTAAAGGGGAGATTAAAGAGTTTAAGAACCATCATTAAAACTAAGGTTTGAAAAAATTAAAGTCACGCAAGCTCCTGTCATGATGCTATCTACTCTGACAATATGTAGCCAATAGACCCTCGACAGGGCCGATGGCATTCTGTTCAGACTGTCACCCTCCCAAACTGAACACAAACCTCTTTATACACTTTCCAGCCTCAGGTATCATATTATAGCCATAGAAAATGGACTAGTGCACACTGCCCCATCCCCACAGCTCTGGGTTCCTGATTTACAGGGTTAAATAGAGAGATGTTGGCAATGAAGAGCGGGATCTCATCCTGCTTCCACCACTGATCTTTAGAGATTCAGTTTCTACTTTATCATCAGCATTTATTCTAGATGAAACCATTTTCTCTTGAAGCTATCCCCGGAAGAACGCTGCTCAGCCTCTCCCACATCCCCCGACCCTCGGTCCTCAGGTTACTCCTAAGGTGATGGTGAGAGAGGATTCTGATCACCTCCACTCTGCTAAATTATAGCTCTGAGACTCCTCACCCATGGGTGGCCCAGGAGTTGCTCAGAAGCCCATTTATCATTGAATTAAGTCACTTATCTCTGAGGACTCTGTGTCTTTTGAGAGTCATGGCTGTCGTGGGGGAAACTAGAACACCTTTCAAAGAAAGCTTGATTTACTTAAAGAAAAGTGTGTGTGTGTCCCCCTGACACTCTCGTTGTGTACTCTTCCAGACAGCATGATGGAATGGCCAATCCCAAGCCAGGACACTTTTCTAAGACACCTGTCTACAGATAACTGATCATGAAATACAAGTGTCTTCCAGCACCCAGGAAGAAGAATTACAAATGTGTCCCCTGCCATGGGCTGGGGAGGAGATGGATGCTCACACCTGCCCTGAGAAAACTCTTCCCCACTTACAGGAGCAAAGAAGGATGGCCAGCCATCTGCATCCTGGATTCCCCATGCCTTCCCATCACGGATTCTGAGTGACGTGTTAAGGAAATGAACAAAATAACTCTCATTCTACAAAATGGGTTCGAAGCAAACCCAGGGTGGTGTGGGGATCAATACACATAATGATAAGCAATCAGCTTCTTTGGGAATTGGAATGTACAACCATAAACAGTTATTGGTATTGATGGGCATTTATATGAAGCCGACTGTGATAAATAGGTAATATTTAACGAATGCTCAATGCATACCGGGCAGTGTTCTAAGTTACTTACATACCCTGTCCAGCTTCACACTGACGGCTCAATAGGGAGGACATTTCTGTTTACATTCTATGGGGACTGAGGCTGAGATAGGCTGTGGATTGTGTGTGCCCTATGGCAGCACTGGCACAAAGAAGAACTAAGATAGTATAAACATGCTCTAGGCTGTGCGGGCACATGTGCATGTGCATGTGTGCGTGCGTGCGTGCGTGCGTGCGTGCGTGTGTGTGTGTGTGTGTGTGTGTATGTGCTGTGTACACATGTGAAAATCAGAGGGTGACATCAGGAATCCTCTTCAACCATGCTACATCACCCTATGTTTTTGAGACAGAGTCTCTCACTGAGCCTGAAGCCTAGCAATTCAACAACTTGTCTGGCCAACGAGCTCCAGAAATGAGCTTGCCTCTGCTCGCCTGGACCTGGGGTTGCCTAGTGTTTATGTGAGTGATAGAGAGCCCTGTCCTCACGCTTGCCAGAAGTCATGTTACACACTGAGCCATCTCCTCAGCTCTCATTGGCATGTTTATGCTCTTAGCATCATGCTACCTACCTTCATCCCCCACACACACCTCCGGACACACATGTGTGCCTGCCTTCATACTACCAGAGTCTCCTTATGTTTGTGGCTTGCTCTCTGAGCTGCCTTGAGCAATGGTGGAAATACAGGAACAGTGGAGACAAAACACACCATAGTGAAGGTTTACAGGGACTTTACCCTCTGTCTTTCTAGCACCCAACTAAGAGTCCTGAGTGGGGGAGGGAGGAGAAGGATTTGGTCTGTCAGTGGAAGGGCAACTGCCTAAAACAACATCCATCTCAAAGGCCCCTGCCATACTCCACAACGCATTTAAGCCATGTCCATTTGGGAAACTTCTCTGAAGCTGTTATGGAAGGGAGAAATCAAAACGAACTTTTCAATAAAAACTTGTGCTCAGCCTCGCATTGACTTTTAATGAACAGGTCGGATCTGGTTCTAAGCTTGTCTGCAGTTCTCTTCAGAACTCATTTCTCCCCTTCGGCTGTAATGAGAGGGAAGAAAGAAGTGGAGAGCCTCTCCTAGCTCTGCAATAGTTCATAAATATCTCTTTAAATATGAAACCATCTAAGCCCTCGGTGGTCATGACTTATTTATTAGGCTCCCTATGCAAACTTCTCTCCATCTCTCTGAACTCACACAATGGGTTTTCCACATGTCAGGCGTGGACCCGCTTCCTAATCAGAACCGACCGATCATCTCCTCTTGCCTCCTCGCGATCACTTTTACATCAACCCAACTTTGATATTAAAATTCAGTACAGTTCAGTTTGCCATTGATTCTTCAAGACTGCCTGACCTGGAGTTTGAGATAAACTTGAGACATACACTAAAAACCAACAGACTTAAAAATATCTAAGGAGACTGGATCCCAGAAGGTCACCTGCCATTCATTGAACAACACATTAACTTATTTCCTAAAGAAAAAAAAATTAAGTACAGTTCATTCAAATCCACTTGGGGGCTGAAGAGATGTTCGGTGGTTAGCTCAAACTCACTGCTCTTGAGGAAGACCCAAGTTCGCTTTCTAGCACCCATATTAGATGACTCAAAACCCCTTCGGCTTTGTGTGGGATCCACCGCCCTTTTCTGGCCTCCGAGGGTACTGCACTCATGTGCACATACCCACAAGTGTAAATACAAAATAAAATAAAATAAAATATTTTAACACATACAAAATATCTATGAGGAGGAAAATGTTTTAAATTATAACAGATATCGATGTCAAACAACTCAATGCACTTCCGGGTGACATATGCATTCTTTCTTCCAACAGATGACCCGGAGAGTCTTCATCCTCTCATAAAGAAATATGACGTTCACATACCAAAAACACAAAACAAAACAAAACAACACAAACACAAACACAAACACAAACACAAACACAAACAAACAAACAAACAAAAAAGCTTCCTAAAAACCACAATGGAGGTATAAAATGGGTACTGAATATGTATTTAGTAAAAACACAAAAATAATGTAAATAAAACAAAGTAAAAAGGAAAGGATAACTCTACCCCCGCCCCCAAACCTTAGTATTATGTACTTCAGGTTGATCCATGGTTCAAATCTCATCTTCCTTACATCAGTTATACTAGAGGTGAGACCAGGGCGGTCTGCGCAGGTGAGTGTTCTCATGTACATTCTGGCTAGGTGGATATGTCTCCTCTCCATCACAGATCTGCACAATGCCAATCACATGCTGAAGCTGCACAGATAAGCTAGACTGGATTCGTGCTTCCAGGTCACCTCAGGCCCATCCCTCAGGTGAGTTACGTGCCATCACATAGTCTTAAGGTTAGGGCCAGAGAACAGGAGAACAAGGAGGCCTCATGGTCATAGCTGACAGAACAAGAAGATGGGACTCCCATCCATCCCAGCCTTGGTGTTGATTCTTGGAGTCATTCATTTCCGTGGGGCTTGCAACACCTGAATTAAAGTTGCCCTGGGAGTTCGCAGAGGATTTCTTGGTAATTGAATGCTGTGTTGGCAAGAACAGAGTTCCCATGTGCCTCTCTCTGCTCAAGCACCATGGCTCACATTCTGCTCTGGCCTCCACGCCTTGCACCTATAGACAATGTGATTATGGCCCCAAGTCCACACATGGTGTCTTCTCGGGATTCCATTTTCACACTGTCCATTCTTCCCACTCGGGACACTGGACACATGAGGTTCTCTACAGTGAGTCTGGGAGGAGTGGGGGATATTGGGCTCGTCTCCCAACCCCTCACATACACAAGCTGTCGACATTGGACACACATTGTTTGCTGCTGTGCCTTTCTGCTTTCAAGCCAAACTCTGCCTTGGACATCCACAATTTACTAGCATCTCTGTGCTAACTCAGTGCTGGGGCGGGGTTGGGGGGAACTATGGGAACGTGATCCACCATGCATCTGAATCCACCTAAGTAACCAGGCACAGTTCAGAACCTTGTCTCCGCAGCCTTTCACATTGGTGCAACTGTGTTCCTATTAGCTACACATTGTTCTTCCCTCGTCATTTAGTATAAAAATAAAACTATTAAAATTTCTTGACACTATTAAAATTCTTTGTAGACAATATTCCATTGATGGCAAGATATCCCATCAGGGCCATAGAGACCAACACAGCTGACAATTATTCCTTAATTAGGCACCAGGTGTCTACAGCACTGCTAACTAGAAGCTCTTTTTGCCCTTTGGCTTCTGGGAGGAAATATATGTTGCAAATTTGTTGTTATTTGTTTGTTTGTTTGTTTGTTTGTTTGTTTGTGGGTCGTTGTTGTTTTGGGTTTTGCACTGAGCATGGAAGGAGGGGAATAATCTATCTGAAATCCTGTGGTTATCATGAACTTTCATACTGTGTGAGAAGACCTGAGAAAATTAACCCAAAGGAGGCAAGAGTGACTTAGACTCATTCCACTGCTTTGGGGACTGAGTTGGGCAGAACATAAGGGTGGGAGGGGGTGATGGAAGAAAACGGCGCAGCCATGGAGCAGAGGCAGGGAGGATCACAGTATCTCCCTCAAGAGCCGACCAACTGCAGTGACCCAGCTTCCTAATTTCCACTAAGCCCCAGCTCCTGAGCACTTCCACCAAGCCTCTGACTCATAAACCTTAGGGAGATATTTAGGATATGAACCTGCACTCAGGAAACACGGAATCCAAGTGTCCAGTCAACCAGGTTCACCCACAGGCATCTGCAGAAGGAGGTATCTCTCCGCGTGGGCTTTATCCACAGTGCCAGGGCGCTGCGCCATTTGTTCCCCTAGGGATGGTAATCAAATGCCGCCATGTCTCCAGACTACTCTAGTGGAGCATTTCTAAAGACCCAGGAACACACAGCAGGTTTTATTACAGGTTTACAGGTTTTATTGTCTATTCTCCAAACAAGCTGTTTCATTTTTTTTTCCTTGTTTCTGGAAACCACCAGAATATTACACTATAGAGTCTCTCCCACTTACTGTCTTTTTTTTGCCCCCAAAATAACATGCTTACAAAGTCCATCTTATTGAATTGTATCAAATGTATAGATTTAATTTAATCCAGATATAAAATGTTAGCAACCCTGCATGCTTTACCACACTCTACATTTATTGGTGGTTTCATGGCCATCGCCAGCCACACATGACGCTGTGAACCCCAATTTTTAAAGGGGTAGCACTATCACCCAAGCAGTCCCTGAGATGTCATATGTCATGCATGGTGGCTTATGATTCAATATTTTCTTTGCTGCCTTCTGATTATTTGAAACAGACTCTCACACTCTCTCCCAGTTTGGATTCGAACTCAGAGAGCAGCCCTCTTGCCTCAGCCTCCTGAGTTGCTGGGGGTTACTGGTGTGAGCCACCATACCTGGCTGCTTATGGTTGAAAATCATAAGTTTGATTAAAGATACATCTTGTTCGAGGTGTCTGAAGCACTGACAAGGCTCCTTCCTTTCTTTGTTTGATAAAACAGATGCCTCTAGCTCATTGTGGGTAGCTCACCACAAGCCAGATTCCTCTCCCGGAAGCAGAGCTTAGGGCCTGGCATGCCAGGCCGGCGGCATGGCTCTCCACAGAGCACCCTGAGAGCGGGTGTTCAATTTTCACTGAGAACAGCTGCTCATTTACTGGGAAGAAGCTCGGCCTCGGGGTTAGAAGGGACTGAGCTCCAGTTCTCGTTTTTTTTTTTTTCTCAAAATTATCTTGTTGACAACTGCAGCACTGTAAATTTGAATCCATTAGCTACAAGGATCCATAAATATTTGAATAATGGCCTTTTTAGAGTGTTACCAGTCTATCAGGCTTGTCGCTTCTCCGCCTTTTTTTTCCTCCCTTTTTTCCATTTTTCCTACTGCTGAAGAGGAAGGGGTCTAAGCTAGATCTTGCAGATGGTCTCAAGGCATGGATATTTTATCTCTGCTTTCAGAACAGTAGTGCTCTCTGCAGACGGTGTTTTACAAGGCCATGCTGGTGTCAGAATGCAGCAGTGCAGGGCCCCTCCCTGCATGCAGCAGCACCTGGCCAGCAGAGCTCACCTCCCGAGCTATGCATCTGGGAAAAGCCAGGAGATGAGACTGATTTGTGACATCCAAGCAGATACAACATGGTCACATCCAGGGAGAGGTTTTATGGCAGTCACGCATCTCTTTTGCCATCTCTGCTCTTTCATTTTCTCATTGAAAGCCATGGTGTCTGAATGTGGACTGGTGGAGCCTTAGGGCAGCTCTGGGATGCGGGACTGCTTTCTAGAGTGAAGCCAGCTTGGCGCTGACCACGAAAGCCACACTTGCCTACTTTGCATGTCTGAAATTGCACGTCCACACAGTTAAGCCAATATATCACATACTGATCTCAGCACGTAACAACACTCCAAGCAGAGAGCCATCCACACCCAGATTACAGCCAAACACTGTTTCCCCTAAGCCCTCAAAACGCCACTTTTGTTTGTTTGCTTGCTTTGGTTGTTTTGGACCATGCCTTAAATGTTGACTGCAGGCTGTGACCACGCATTGAGCATCTTTCCCAAAGATGGAGGATGGTGTGGATCTGTGCTGCTCATTAAACAGCAGATCTCTCAGAGATGGTAGTAACACCGGGACCATTGACAAGGCATCAGGCAGGTAAGTATTCCAGGCATCTTTCTGTCGTCTGCTAGTCTGGCAGAACTATGAACATGGCACTAGAGAACATGGCACAGTGTTCATCCAACAACTGCAGGTGAAGTGCTCAGACACCCTCTTTAAGAACCTCACTTCAACCTGCCATACTGCTGTTACTAATGGAAGGTCAGTCTGCCAGTTTGTCTGTCCATCATCTATCTATAATGTATGTATGTATGTATGTATGTATGTATGTATCTATGTATCTATGTATCTTTCATCTATCTACCCCCCAATCCATCCATCAATCCTCCCACCCACCCATTCATCCATCCATCCATCTACCTGCCCATCCATCTACTTACCCATCCATTTATCTACTTACCCATCCATCTATCCATCTATCCATTCACTCATCCATCTATCCATCCACCTTCCTATACATACATACATACATACATACATACATACATACATACATCTACCCATCCATACAACTATGTACCCACCCATCTATCTGTCTGTCCATATATCTACTTATCCAACCATCCATCCATCCATCCATTTATCCACATTCCCATCCATCCATATATCTACCTACCCAATTATCCATCTATCTATTCACCCATTAATCCATCCATCCATCCATCCATCCATTCACCCATCCATCCATTCACCCATCCACCCATCTATGTCTATTTCTGTATTTTCTTACATCTTTACCATAGGTTAAAAAGCTTACAACAGAGCTGCACCCTCCAGCCCCCTCCAAACACAAGCATACCATCTCTGAGAAATGACACCTCAGTGTTACTCTCTGCCCTGTGGAAGAATCTTAACGAAAGTTTTAGTTCGTGCCAACATGATGCCTGCTAATCCAGTAGGATTTACATAGTTGTCACCAGGAAGCACAGACTGGAGAGGTTAATACGGTGGGTGTGTGGAGGCATGAGAGCACGACTCAACTCACTTCACTGTGGAGCTTTAATCTGTGGAGGTAGCCTGAACCATCACATGAAACATGGATTGGATAACCCTGACTGACATTTGGACCAGATGTTTAGATGTTGGGAGGGGCCATCTCATGTTCAGTGAGGTGCTGAGAGGCATGCTGGGACTCTGGGTACCAGTAACCTGCCCATTCTTGTCATTTTTCACAACCAGACATATCTCCAGCCATTCCCAGATGTTTTCAGGGGACACCACCACCTTTACTGAAAATCAAAATTATGCTCTAAAGTTAGAAATAAATGGTATCTCCCATAGAAGCTGGTGCTCTATTTTCTGACATAAGAGATTGTGTCTCCACTTTTACTGTGGCTCCCACAGAACTCAAAAGCAAGTTTACCTTTCATCTCTAACAAACAGGCATGAAGTCCTGAGCAAAAGCAAGCCTGCCTGCTTGCTGCTTGCCTTCATTCCTTCTCTCCTTCCTTCCTTCCCTTCCTTTTGCCTTTCATTTTTTTAAACAAGGTCTCATGTATCCCCAAGCTGGTTTAAAACTCACTATGAATCCAAGAAAGACTTTGAACTTCTGATTCTCAGGCCTCCTCCTCCCAGCGCTAGGATCATAAATGTCACCACCGTTATTAGTCTGTGCTGCACTGAAGCTCAAACCCAGGGCTTGCTGCATGTTAAGTGAGCTCTACCCACTGAGAAACACCTCCAAACCTATCCATCGTTTTTTTTTTAAATCCAGGTTGTACATTTTCCCCACCCACCCCTCTTTCTTCTCTGCTTCTATTTTCCCCAGCATAGTATGTCTCCCTCTATTTAAAGCCATTTGAAATATTTCACACGGGAAGTCAGGTATAAACATTTTATACTGATTTTAAAGTTGACTTCAAACATAATTATTTGATCAAAGCTGAACCTCTCAAGAAATGTTAAGTCGTCCTGTTTCTTTTTAACTCTTTTCAATGATTCCCTCTGATGTTAGAAAACATGAAAGTTGAATTAAGAAACTGAACTTCTCTGAGATTTCCTAGCTTTCCAGAATCACGTGTTAAAAACGAGTGCAGACACAGTCGAGAACCAGGGAACATGAAACAAAAGACCAGAGAGTTCAGCTCTTCTCGGCTGCTGGGGGAGAGGAGATGGGCCTGGGGCATGTGAGACCCTGTCTCAGAGAACGAGAGAGAGATGGAGACAGAGAGATGGAGAGAGACAAAGAGATGGAGAGAGACAGAGGAGAGAGGAAGAAGGAAGAGGAGGAAGAGGAAAAAGGGAGGGAGGAAAGGAGAGAAGGGGGGAGGGAAGAAACCCATAATCCTTCAGAAATAGTAGGTTTGCTGTTTGATGCATTCCCTTGAAACCCAAAATGTTCATTTTTAAGAAAAACTTTTATTATTAAGTGTGTAAAGAAAATGCATTGGACACACCTGTGAGATGCCTTCCTGAGAGTCTCCACCTCTCCTTCTCCAAGCTGATGGCCAGGTTCCTTCTGTCACTGGAGAGGAGCCATTTTAAGAATCAAACCACGTGCCTTCCCGATGAATTTTCCAGTCTGTCAATTACTGGAGAGATAAAAACTAGGTCCAGAACAAAGGGTGAATCAGAGGCTCGTTTGGAAATTTGGGGTTTCTGGCTTTGCTTTGACAGATTTGAGAGGAGAGGCAAATATTTCCTGTAAATATCATCCCTGGGACAGATCTGCCCTCTCTCATCCCCCTCATCAAACAGAAGTCTATATTGTGCCTTGAGATGAGCCCCAGAGAAATTATCAATATTCACACATCTGGCACAAATCTGTTGGAAGGAGAGAGAGGAAGCGCTATGCCAGCTGTATTTCCTCAGTCGCTTTGCAGGGTGGCTCTGGTCTCTTGAAGTCATTTTGTCCCACAGTCTTGTGAATACCAAGTTATTTTCTTGGCTTCTTTGAGGACACTCTTCTTGGTGGGGGAGGGGGGAGATGATGTCACTGCCAGGAAAAAAAAAAGCTTGCCTTTCCCAATCCCCCACCTTCCCTGGAGTATGAAGGAGCCAAACTTCATCAAGTTTGGCACAGTTGTAGGCATTAACATGACTGAAGTGTATGCCAGATTTCAAAACAATCCCTAACAGTTTCTGCGAGCCCGTGTAAGCAACTGAAAATTGACATGTTGTGTTGTGCCCAAGTCAGCCAACTGCTGTCACTGCATAATTAGATTTTTCTGCATAAGAGAAAAAGAGTTTCCTTTTTAAAAAAAAAATTATGAAACAAGGCAGAAGCGAACATAAAGCGGGAGTGGACCCTTGAGTCGCAGAGACTCGCTCTGGAAGGACTTTGGACCCGAGTGTGTGTGATCACACTAGAAGTTCTGCCACAACCCACATCGGAGGCACTGGCTCTGTGTTTGAAGTGCCCCTTGCTGAGAGGAACTGCAGCGGAGGCCAGATGGAAGAGCATCCATTTGGCTGCTCAAGGAATTGTGGAAACCCAAAACCAAGAGGAGTCTGGGAGCAAACGAATGGGAACATGCATTAGTTTCCTCCACATACGGGGTCATAGATACAGCAGGATATCTCCCCTTCTTCAACAGCACAGATCATTAATTAAAGACTACACCTCCCAGTTTTCCTCGGGCCTTAGTGCGACCGTGTAACCAGGCTCCATCCAATGAGGTCGGTCCCAGAAGAAGAATGGAAGGTTCCAATCCTCCAACATGCCTTAGTGGGAAAGGGAACAGGGTTGTCTCCTTAATTTTTTTCCTTTCTTTTCACGGGTGATGACTTAGGCATAGTCACAGCACTCTTTGATTGTTAGATAGGTTTATTACAGCTCCCAGGAGAAAGTAGGCGGTGTGGGTATCAGAACACAACAAGGTAAAACCACATCCTTGTTACTTTGTGTTGCAGCCTCATGGGCTGCTGGGAAGGAAAGGACGGGGCATGCTTTGTCTGACCGTCTCAGCCAATAGTGATCCATGGGAACGACCTGCAGATTTCATCTGAGAAGACCTTGGTAGACATGGGTGGTTTCAATTTAGGACCTGTGTATCTCTGCTCTCCAATCACATAGCTAATTGCCTTTCTTCTTACAACTGCAAGAGACAAAACAGGACTCAAAATACAGCCATCCATTGATACAGGGGTCATAATTCTTTTACAGATGAAAGAACCATAGCTTAGAGAAGGGGAGAAATGTTGCCCAAATCATACGGCTCCGTATGTTGGAGTGGAATGAGATCTTAACTTACAAACGATAGTCAGCAAAGATCTGACTGGTGAGAACTGTATCAACCGATACAGAGTCAAGCTCAGAAGAGCAGACAGAGGCCATCAAAGACAGGGTTTTATGATTCTGTCATGCCCTGCTCTTATTGATACATACAGTGGGCTTGTTTCAGTTAAACATGGAAGTCACTGTTTGACGAGGCTTGCCCCACGAGTGTAATTTTTGAAACTGCAACTTCTTACAGCCGGGTGGCTTTTCTATACCCAACAACAGGAAGCTTTCATTTGGGCTGGCTGATTACTCATGAGCCCTGATTGGCTGATGTAACTGAGAAGTTTACAAGCAGGACCTAGCTTGATTTAGGTTTACCGTGGACTTGGAAAAGTGTACCCAGAATGCTATTCCTGCCGTCTCCTGTGTCTCCCAGGTGACATAACTTGCAGGTTCTTCACAACGCCAAGGTGGCTGCCAGCCTCTCCAAACCTGTGCCCCATACTGTTTAATTCCTGTATGCTTTAGGTACACTGTGTTAAGCCCCTGGTTGTCAACTCATAACCATATCCTAGAAGGTTGAGGGCTCTGATTGGCCAGGCCAATGGCTCTAAGGAGGAAGATTGTAGTTCTCAGGAGAGCAAACCTACTGCTATTTTAAGATGAACAGGAAGCTAGAGGTAAATAAACAATGAGAGCGAGTGTCCAGTGCCAGGCATCCCACGCCCTCAGAATCCACATCATCTAAATCTCTGCTGCTTAGGCATCAACTCCTCCACTTCATTAGAACTACTATTGCATCTCTACAGACTCTACCGTGATTTGAAGTTCTCTGTCTCTCTGTCTCTGTCTGTCTGTCTGTCTCTGTCTCTCTGTTTCTGCCTGCCTGCCTGTCTGTCTGTCTCTGTCTGTCTGTCTGTCTCTGTTTCTGCCTGCCTGTCTGTCTCTGTCTGTCTGTTTGTCTGTCTGTCTCTGTCTCTCTCTCTGTGTCTGTCTGTCTGTCTGTCTGTCTGTCTCTCTCTCTCTCTCTCTCTCTCTCTCACACACACACACACACACACACACACACACACCTGCAATGCTTTGTTGAGCTCCCTGCACAGCCCTCTTCTCTCAGGTGAGCACTTTTCAAGGCTTCTTCTCCTCAAGGCTGGATTCACATCACCAGTCTCTTGCAACCTAAGGGTGCCAAAGAATGACTGTGTCTCAGGCAGGAAATGTAGCTTTTGCAGCCCTGGCTGTCTTCATCTAATCATGGAATCACAATGGCTGCTCACCAAGCTGTTGTGTGGCTGAAGTGCAGGATGTGCGCAACACTCTAAGTTCAAAGTGAATTCATGAATACATAACCTTAGGTCATTAAGGTCCTGAATGCTCAACTCTTCCTTGAAAGACTCCAAGATCTTCTTGGCAATGTGGCCTGAGCTTCCTATCTTTGGGCTTCCATTTTACTAAATATTGATGCCACAGTTACCGACTCTGAAGCAGTCCCTTCCTGTATTGGTTATCTGTCTTCTCAGCAGGCCAGTTTCAGGATAGAGGCTGTCCGAGTAGACACAGTGTCAGCCAAGACCAGCTCCCCACTCACATCCTAGCTAAGAAATAATGTACAAAGGACTAATGGGAACTTCAAATTACATTGTGAGCTCTAGTGTTCTCTGAAAGCTAGAGACAATGTCAATCATTAAGGTGATGTAAAGAATGGGCCAGTGTGCCTGCAAGTACTGCATGGGTACTTAAGCAAAAGCCACTGTTGTATTTGATTTGTACTTATTTTGAGAAAGGATCTCACTATGAACCCTTGACTGGTCTGGAACTGGCAGAGATACACCTGCCTCTGCTGGGACTAAAGGTACATGCCATGACACCTGCCATGACACCTGCCATGACACCTGCCTTGACACCTGCCATGACACCTGCCTTGACACCTGCCTTGACACCTGCCTTGACACCTGCCATGACACCTGCCTTGACACCTGCCATGACACCTGCCATGACACCTGCCATGACACCTGCCATGACACCTGCCTTAACACCTGCCATGACACCTGCCTTGACACCTGCCATGACAGCTGCCTTGACACCTGCCATGATACCTGCCATGACACCTGCCATGACCTGTATTTTAAACCTCTTTTTCACTTTGACTGTCCACCTTACTTACCTCAAGAAAGAATTATTAAATAAATATAATTGACCCAGAGTCCCCCTTCTTCTGCATCTGACTGGATCAACCCCAGGTGTGTTGTGCAAATGACATGGGCACATCAAAGCAGAAAGAACACTCAGATTCTTAACTTAAGAAAATGTTCCCGGTCAGTTTCCGAGACTTGCAGAACAGCTTGTGTGGACTAAAGATGTTCTCCATGCCAAGTGGATCTCATCTGGTCTCCCAAGCACCATCCCCAAGGCCTAGTGACACTGTAACAGTTCCACGACCTAGTGGTATGGTCTTACGGCTTCTCCATTGCTTTACTTCGGGTTCCTCCACCCAACCGCATCACATGGGCAGGTGCACTGCAGGGCTCAGCTTGGTTTTGTTCATCTGTCCTGCCCTGTCTGGTTCTCCAAGTTCAGCCACACTGGCTTTTTTACAGCATCACAATCCCAAGATGCAATTCCAGAGGGGCAACATCATGAGCTAGGGCAGAGTGCAGTCTGCATGACTCGCCCCAGTGGACAGTGCTAGTCCATTAGGCAAAAGAAGTACAACGGCAAAGCCCTGAGTTGATTTGGATGGACACTAGACTCTGCCTTGCAAAAAGAGATGTGACTAGGATTTGGTGGCTCCTTGTCATCTATGCCAGAGAGTTTAAACAAATGAATGGCAGGGTCTCGAATCAGATTCAAGTGTGAACGTTCCTGTAATACTTTGGCTATATTTACATTATCATCGTTATGATCAGCGCCGAACGGAAACAGCAGAAAGGGGCAATGAGTTACTTTCCACTCACAGTTGTAAAATTTTCAGAATGGGACCCTGACTCTACTGATATAGAGGTCCATGATGACAGGGGCAGGTGGCAGGGAAGGAGGTGTGGAGGAGGGGGGCAGGTGGTAAAAGGAGGAAGTTGCCCAAAAGTGGACAGCAAGGAGAGTCAGCGTTAGGAAACTGTTAAGGATTCTCTGGCCTCTCCCCACCCCCACCCCACCCCACCCCCGCCCCAGGAACCTGCTTCTAATGACTACTGTCTCCAGTCGGATCCCACCTCCTAAGCATTCTGAAAACTTCTAAAACAGCCCCATTCACTGAGCACATGCCATATCACATACGAGTCTTCCAAAGGGACACTATCCCGTACCCATAACCACCATGCCCCAGAATAGACCCAGAATGGCAGTTACTATATACACAGTTCCCTTTTGTTAGTGATCCTTCCATTTAACAGACATCACCCAACCCTGGGGGAAGGGGATACTTGCAGAAAACAGGAGATCCGGCCTTTTGATGGCTAAGGTCTGGGAATGTGGTCAGATGCATGGGATGGGAGTCTAGGGGGAGAGGGATTTCGTATTGATAGAACAGAAAATGAGTCTCTGAAGAGGCTCAAATCCAGTGTGGAGAAGCAGCAGGACAGACAGTTTAATCCAAGTGTCTAACACATGTAAATTCTCCAAAGCAAGGAAAGCTTGGAATGGAGCACAGAAATAAACCTGCTTAGAGTGCACATGAATCAAGGAAATTAGAGAATGAGGGACAAGAGGCAGAATGGAGACATTGTGGGGCCTTGGATGTCACAGACACAGGGTTGGATTTTACTGTAATAGAAAAAGAAAGATGTTAGGAGTGTGCTGAAGCCAGGACTGGCCTAGTTTACATCTGGTTTGGAAAAGGATGGGAAGGCATCATTGTCTTCCCTGTTCTATGCCTCATGCAGATTGCCAGAAGGGAAGGGAATGGAAGGGAGGCCTGCATCCGTTGAAGGTAAGTGCTGACTGCAGCCATGGGCACACAGAACAGAGAGGCTTCTCCTCTGTGGTGTGGATTGGAATACGACTTCATGATTAACAGGTTATGAGATGGGACATTAGTGGGGACAGAATACCAGGGGAACAACCAGCAAGTTCAGCAAATGCCCCCTTCTGGGGTCACAGGACACCAAGCAAGGGCAAGTCTGATTGATGATGAAACCAAATGTCTTTGTTTTTATCTTGTTGCTGAACAACATGAATGGAAGTCCCTTTGTCTAATTTTCTTTATTAGAGATAGTTTTTTTTTCATACAATATACTCTGATTACAGTTTCCCCTCCCCTACCTCCCCTCCCATCAGAATCCACACTCTTTCTGTCTCTTATTAGAAAACAAATGGGTATCTAAATAAAGATAATAAAGTAAACGAAAACACAAAAGCAAACCAGAAAACAAAAAAAAGCACACAAGAACCTCAGATAGACACAGAGACACCTGTGTGTGTACATATTGGAATCCCATAAAAACACAAAACTAGGAAATGCTCAACTACAAAAAAGGGTACATTTTTTAAAATTATGGGTATGTGTGCGCTATATGTATGTAAGGGCAGGTGCCTATGGAGGGCATAGGATGGCATCGGTTTCCCCGGGGTTAGTTAGAGGCAGTCAGTCCCCCGGAGTTAGTTAGAGGCACTCTTAAGCTACTTGATGCTGATGCTGAGAACTGAACTCAGAACCTCTGGAAGAGCAGCAGGGACTCTTAGCTTTTGAGGCATCGCTCTAGTTAATGAATGGGAGCTCTCTGTAATCTCTTCAAACTCATTTAGAGGAGCCTGGTGGAAAATATCAGACATGCTTTGATGCCATACAAAGGTTGCAGCTGAGCCTGAGACATGGATCCTTCCTGGGCCCCACAAATGCTTCCCATTCCATCCAGGACGCCCAGCTGTATTCTCTGATTAGAATATGGACATTAGCCTATGAACTAAAAGCCAGTCAGTCTTGGTAAGGAAAAATTCATATCACCTGAGCTATCTCCCACTGTCCATACAGGCACTCGGCAGACAATACTTCCTGAGATAGAAAAATGATCACGCCAATTTACTTAGATGGTGGAGTTACCATCTTCATCACTGACCTTCATCATGCATGGCTTCCTAGACCTTGATTCAGCCCTCTCACAATTCATAAATTCTAAAATCGCCCTTGGTGCTTAGGCCAGAAGAGCAAGTGCAAGCATGGAGCCTTTTACACGTACCTCTGAGACTCAGCAAGCCTCAACCAACCCCCAACAGTCAAAGCAAAAGGCCCATATCCCCCGAGCACCGACTAGAATACATCCCAAGACTCAGCAACCTGTTGTCTACGTCTTCTTCTCTGCATAAATCTCCCCACACAATAAATCAACTTCTCATCTTGCCATTATGTAGAAACTCATCACTTCACACATCATAATTATAATCAATGAACGAAACTCAAGGAAGAAACTCTGAGCAATGAAACGGAACTTCCTTCCCCTAACACTAGTACAACGACATTGTGTGATCAAAGGCTGTAATAAGGCAAACGAGTGACTCGGATGATCTCAAAGTAGTTCTTTTACATTTTGAAGCAGTTTTTAACAGGTCCGACTACCTTGGGAGGGGGGGTGTGTGTAAAAAGCTCTGCTGCCTTTAAGACTTCTGAGTCTGATTTCTTAAGTGCGCAGATAACTCGAATACCTAAATTGAAAAATGAGAAGAGCATCCATGGGGAAAAGGGGAGCTCACCGCAGCCTCCCCGAAGTTCATCAAATGTTGTCACATATTTCTCTAACGTTTTTGACTTGGTTAAGTGCAAATTTAGGTGAACACACTCTTACTTTCCAGGGTTCACAGCAACAGAAATATAATGTATGCATTCCCAAGGTTGATGCCCATAGTTCTCCAGGCTTGAGCGAGCAAAGACAAATGACACTCCTCAGAGGCAGAGGACTGGACAAAATGACCCCGCAGCTCCATTACTTCACGACTCAATTGTCACTCATGTCTTTAACAGTCACTTCAAATTCTTTCGTAGGTATAAATCCATTCTCTAAATATAAATCCTAGACATGAGTACAGATTAATTTCTTCTATAAATGTGTAGAAAAGTAGATGATCAAACAAATGAGTTAAAAAAAAAAACTCCCCTTTAACTCTCACCAATTACCTTGTTATATCACTCAATGAATAGGTGGATTATATTTCACGTGACTGGCAAAACACAGCCATGTATGGAAGTCCAAATCTTTATTCCATGTGTACGCTTGGTATCAATGCCTCATTTGTTGATGACACACTCCGATCTGGTGATTGCATTTTTTGTTACTGGACGTGATGTCGTTAACTTTCATGGGGAAAGGGCAGACCATCTTCACCTGTGATTTCAGATTTTCTACTGTGGTCAGCTGGCCATGTTGGTCTGGGAAGTCATAGAAGAGTCAATTGCTGTGATCGCTAATCTCGATTGTCAGTTTGACTGCATCTGGAGCCAACTAGAATCCAAGATGCTGGGCACCCCTATGAAGGAAGTTCTCGATCAGATTATCTGAAGCAAAAGACCCATCCCAAATCCAGGTCACACCTTCTGGTGGCAGCCCAGGTAAAAGGACAAAGGAAGGAGAAAAGTTTGCTTTTTGCCTGCCCCTTCTTGCTCTTGCTAGCAAGTCTATCCATTCTGTCACTGCAGCCAATACTAAACCCAATTTCTTCCGGATTCCAAAGCAGAATGAAGGCCAGCAGCTCTCCAGGAATCCTCTTGGACTCTAGTATAAGATTTGGAGTGCTAAGACCCCAGACCTATACACTGAGCAACTACTGGATTGTTTTGCTTTTCTGTTGTAAAACAGCCATTGTTGGCCTACCTGAACAATATCCTGTAAGGCAGTCAATAATCCCATTTTCTAGAATATATTCATTATATGGCTCTGCTACTTTACCCGGTTAGTCAACCACTCACCTTATGAGTACAAGAAAGCAGAAAGAAAAAGAGGGAGGCAGATCCCACTACCCTTTTCAAGGGCCTTAGACGCCCCTAATCGTCTAACTACATTCTACCAAGCCTTGTAGCATACAGATGCCAGAGGCTGGTGACCATGGCTAAGCCTTTCACACGGTCTCCTGGGAGTTGTCCCAGTTTTACATGGAAGCAGATGAGCAAATGCAGGTAAATGGGAAGAATGGATTCTGGAATATTCTATTTCACAGCAAGGTAACTACGGCTAAAAACAATTCATTGCATGTCTTGTAAAGACCTGGAACACAGAGGTCAAAAGTTCCTAACGCAAACCATAAAGGGGGTTGGAATGCTAGTTGCTCTGATTTGAGCATCTCACAAACGATGGTGCTGTCTGTAATCGTGCACAATTAATGTGCAATACGGATGAAAACCATACTGTAACGCCTCTGAACGAAGGCTCCAGACACACAAAACACAGGAACACCTGTGGCAAGAAAACATTAATTGTGGGAGCTAGGCAGTGGTGGTGAAGGGTTCTTGTTTCATCCTTCAATAGAAGGGACTCATCCTCGCTATCGGAACTGAGGGAGCTCTCCTCTGAGACGCAATCTAGACTTTTGACTCCCATGGGGGAAGTCAGTCATCTTGTATTCTGAAGGCCGCACTTTCTTTGTTCCCTAAAGAAACTTGATGATATTCAGAGACTCATACTAGATCAGAGTGTTAAGAACAAGTGGCTGTTGAACGCTAGCCCTAAATAGCACATCTGTACTGCCAGGAACATAACAGAAGTGAGACAGAAATACAATAAGAGCCCAGTGACAGGGAGGAGTGCTGAGAAATGTTGATTTATGAATGTGATGTGGCTGTTCCTATGATGGATGCAGCAGAGTGATGGTGACCTGAGCCAGACCTGCACCAGGAGAAGACACGGAAGTATGACACTGACTTGGAGGTAGAAGGGAGTGAGCGCAAGAGAAGAGGAAATGAGCTGGGTGTGGTGGTGCATGCCTTTAATCCCAGCACTCAGGAGGCAGAAGCAGGCAGATTTCTGAGTTCAAGGTCAGCCTGGTCTACAGAGTGAGTTCCAGGACAGCCAGGGCTACACAGAGAAACCCTGTCTCATAAAACCAAGAGAGAGGGAGAGAGAGAGAGAGAGGAAGAGGGAGAGGGAGAGGGAGAGGGGGAGGGGAGGGGAGGGAGAGGAGAGGAAGGGAAGGGAGAGGGGAGGGGAGGGGGAGGGAAGGGGAGGGGAGGGGAAGGGGAGGGGAGGGGGAGGGGAGGGGGAGGGGGAGAGAGAGGGAGAGGGAGAGAGAAAAGAGGAAATGAGAGAGGGTGCTAGAGGAGAATGCCATCCTCTGTGGTACAAGCATGTATAGCATGGGCAAACGTTCAAACACAAATGAGTTACATTTGTCTTATTGTAATGATCAGTGGTTCCCAAAGCTCTTGTACTGGAGAAAGATGTAGTGAGTACTGCTTTACTAATGGACAATCATGGAGAAGAAAGGGGCAGGACAATAGAGTCTAAAATGCTTCTAAAACGTGGCATGTGAACTCTTAATGTTGGAAGAATAGGAAGTGTCTTAGTTACTTCTCTATTACTGAGAAGAGACACCGTGACCAAAACAACTTACAAAAGAAACCATTTAATTTAGGGCTCACGGTTACAGAGGATTGTGGAATCCATGAACATAATGGTGGGTAGCATGGCAGCAGTCAGGCAAGCATGGGGCAGGAGCAGTAGCTGAGAGCTCACATTTGATTTACAAGAGAGGGGATAGAGGAAGGAAGGGAGAGATGGAGGAAGGGAAGGAGGAATAGAGGAAGGGAAGGAGGGAGGTAAGGAGGAAGGGAGGAAGGGAGGGAGGGAGGGAGGGAGGGAGGGAGGGAGGGAGGGAGGGAGGAAGAGAGGGTGGAGGGAGGGAGAGAGGGGAATAGCATGGACTATTGAAACCTCAAACCCACCCCCAGTGACACACATCCTTCCCAAACAGTTCCACCAACTGAGAGCCAAGTATTCAAACATATAAACCTAGGAGGCCATTCTCATGCAAACCACCATAGAAAGAAAGGCATAATGCCCATGAGGAGATGGAGCAGCAAGGCTGTGTGACAAAGGAAATTGAGAAGGAAGGTAAGACAGATTCACAGGGACTCTGCAACAGCCTGAGTGAGGGCTCAGTGGGGGATCTTTGTCATGATGGACTCATTAGAAATGAAGTAAGGTAAGATTTGACTTTGCTAGATTTTCTCAAAGGGGTGATATGAGAGCTCAGGTTGGAAAAACTACTTAAGTGACTTAAGCAACGGTATGGTTTGCTGCCTCGCTATATCATTAGCTCACGAACATGGAGGAAGGAGCCAGGGTTTGTGCAGGAGCCAAAAAATGCAGATAGTGTAAAAAAAACATTCAGTTCTCCACATAAGCAATATCAGCTGGCTCTCCACTCAAGAATGTCACCGTGATCAGGGGACAAAGGTAGATGATACTGAGAGGAGCATGCACGTGTTTAAAGGAATTGGGAAGGCGGGTCAAGGGAGGAAGTGATGTCACTGGGAGGAGCATGGCACATGTGTAAAGGAGTTAGGAAGGCAGGGCAAAGAAGGAAGTGGTGTTTAAGGCAGGTTCTTGAAAGAACCCCTCTTCATAACCAACACTGTAGCGTTTCGTTGACTTTACTGGTCTCCTGTGAGTGCACAGTGAACAACCACACAGAAGAGGTAGCTCTGCTGATGCCTGGTTTTCCTTGTCTGTCTGTCACATCGCCATATGCCTCCTAATGTGATTCCTTCTGCCTCCACCGTCACAAAGGAAACTCTCTAGAAAGTGGGTCTTTCCTCCTTGGCTGTGTGTGGTCTCCTCAAGGACTAGAAGCTTTCTTGAGACAAACTACATTCTCAATAAAGTGCTCATCCTTGCTTAGTTCAAGGCTGAAGGGCAGAGGCAGAAACCAAGAGTGAAGCAGGCAATTACATGAACGAGCCATCTAGTGAGTTGTTTATGAGAGCAGGAAAATCAAGACAAAGCCAGGAACTTTCACCTCAAAAAAAGAGCTACTGTCGAGTTATAAGATTCAAAGATTATCTTTGAAGATCTATTTATTAAACACCTGGTATCAACAGGCACACAAATCCAAGCTACAGGGTCAACAAGTTTCACCACTTTTTACTTCAATCTCCAGTAAACATACGCCTTTTTAATTGTTTATTGAGAAGGTCTTGCTGTATGGCCCTGGTTGTCATGGTACTTGCTTTATAATCTCAAACTGGGGTAGTCTCCTGCCTCAGCCTTTCAAGTGTGGGATTGCAGGTGCATACCATCATACCTAGAAAACACCCACCTTATGCAAAGAAAGATATGGTGGAGATGTTGGGTGTGCTTTCTTTTCCCTTTCTAGTTCTACACAACATCTGTGGTGCCACTGAGGTGGGGACTTGGTGAAGATGAGGGTACATAAGTCATTTGGGAGGTGGGTATTGTCATACTAGCTCTGTTGGAATTACTTTAGAACATCAAAAGAGACAGGTGGGGTCGGATTAGAAAACAATTTCGTCCTTGGGGAAGAGATCAGTGAACCTTCCCCCAGTTCCATCAAAAGTCCCAGAAGCCTGTGCTCCTCTCTGCTAGCCACAGCCACACCCACCCTATCCAAATCCCTCCATGACAAAGGTAAAGAACTTGTCAGATACACATGGTGGCAGTGGTGCTGACTTCTCAACAGAGGGAGAAGGGGACCTAAATTAGACTTCTATAAAAAGAATATTGCATATTTATTTTCACAATAACACCCACGGGGGAAAAAGCGTGAGTCAAGACTCAAGCAATTGGGTGGATAAATAAGGCTTGTCTTTGTTCTCATCAATTAGGTTATTACATCAGTTGGGAAACTGGTGAATTATAATACAGATGTTTAATGAAACACTGCTGAGCCTATAAGTCAAACCACTATTTTGTGGTGTGATTTTGGCTGCATAGTTTTGTGTGTGTTAAACCGTATTTATTAGCTGATACCCATTATTATTTTGAGCAAGGTATAATTCAGTTGTCAAGCTCCATCGCAGGCAAGGAGATTTAATCAGTAAGAGCCGCTTTGCTACCGAGTATAAAACAATGTGGGTTTCTTGAGCAGTCACAGCAGTGTGAAAAAATGGGATTAATTAGTATTGTACAAGAACAGGCAGCGTGCTCATTAAAACCTTGTGAGGTGGCTCTTGATAAACTGCCACTTGATAGGGCTGCCTTAATGTGACACGACAAAGACTTTATTTCCAAATTCTTCCTGATGGTATCTCACTTCTAAGTCACCTGAAATGACCTACCTTGGTGTTGGGAACACAAAGATCAAGATGAATGCCTGGAATCAGGGAGCCACAGGGACTGGGGAAGCAGAGCAGGGGTGGGGGAGCTTCAAAGACAGTTTCTTCAGAACCCTCCTTCAAGCATAGATCAATACCTGCAAATGGGACTGCACTGGAGGTGGCCGATTTGCATTCACACCCATCTGACAGGGGGCAACCCACTTCAGTGAAGGTCCCCCAGACAAACCCAGTTTGCTCCATTCTGGGTGTGGGTGTGCCTGGAAACCAGACAAGGTGCTGTGCTGTCTCTGGAGAGAAGGAAGGGGGCAGAGACTCTGGTCAGGGGCATTCAGGTTCTGAGGACCCACTGTGAGCAATCAGTGAGCAGTCTAAGGATGTCCTGGCCATCCCTTAGCTCCTAACATGAATGTATGTGGCTTATGAGATGGATTAGCGGGGGAATCACTTGGGGCCAACTCTGAAGACCTGAGTTCCATCCCTGGGACCCCAGTCGTACGTGAAGGAGGAGAGAGCTAGCTCCTCCAAGACGTCTTCTGTCTTAACCACACACATTGTGAATGTTGTGATACTCCTGTACACGTGCACACACGCACATGCTCACACACACACACACAAATAATAATAATTAATAGTAATAGATTCTTAAAAGAATATTTTAAATAAATAGCAATTACTTTGTTTTGTCTGCTTAGAAAAAAAACACAACTGAAAAAAAAAATAATCCCTCAGAAAGATGAATCTGCTTTGGGTGGAAATATTTTTGGTGCACCCTCCTCGGGCGTGTGATTTTACCGTCTTTCAAGAGAGGGACAGTTTAACTCCATTCCCCACACTGCAGTGGTGAACAGGTGCTCTCAGGTTAATGTCTTTACAAATGCTCTCTCAATAGCTGGCCAAATTCATTTTCCCCAAAGGCTTTTTTGTCACCCATGGTCCCTCACCCACTGTCCCACTGACCTTGGAGGCTTTACCTAACAGAGCATACACAGAGACCACACATACAACAGCTTACTGGAGTGCGGGTGAGGGAGAGGTTTCTAGAAGTAGAAGAGGCTACATATAAATCTCAAAGTCCCTGCTCTTCATTCACCCAACTATTTTATGAAAAAAGAAATCCAAGCTTCTCCTGTCGCAGCAGCATATTAAATCAACGTTTTCTACCATGAAGCCCAAGTAAGCACTCGGCTCACAATTATAGGTTGTTTGCAATTAAACTCGGGTCACTCCACTGCAGTTTGCAGATTCCAGTCGCCTGGCTGCTCTGGCTACCTGGGCCATCCAGACAGTATTAAGCACGTTGCACTATTAAGAGATATACAATAACATTTCATTTAAACCTAACGTCTCATTGTGATGATCCGAGGCACATGATGAAATGCGGCGTGACAACCATTGAATTAACAGAAAATGGAATTCATCTCTCAAAATTTCACACAAAATAAAGTCATGGAGACAGACAAAAATAAAGGGAGAAAGACAGACAGCAAAGCCTTTCGAGATGCTTCAGCTCCTTGTTGGAATGATACTGTCTGTCTCTGGTTACCTGGTTACCTGTGGTCTTTGTTTGAACAGAGTCCCTACTATTTTTTTCTTTTTTGTGTGTTCCTCCATTATGCAAAGTGGTGAATTTGTTCCCATTTTGTTTCTTTGATTTTAGCAAGTGAATTGCACAGAGGTAATGCGCTGTAAGTGGGGCTTTGAGCATTTCCATTTATGCACGACATGGTAATAGGAAATTTTCTGCCCCTCTTAGCTTGATGAGAACCTTCCTCAAAGCTCTACAACTCCTTCGGTGGTAGCCACCTACTTGATTTATAATCTAACAGTGGCGGAAGAGGTTAGCTGGGTAATTTAAGTCACTAGATTTCGCTAATGAACTAGGGCCAGGGAGAAAGTGCGTTAGATTGTAAAGTCTCCGTTTCACCTTCTCCATCCCTCACATACTTTATCACTAAAATTCTACATTATTTATGTAAAGGGCGAAATGGCTCTTTCCTAGGAAAGTGAGTTAGCGAAGCTGCTTCAGCTGGATTGTCTCCTGCAAGTCAGGGGAAGTCAGACCCTCTCAGGGAACTGGAGAGGATGAGTAGCTGTAGCCAATAGGAATGCAAGATGCCCAGTTAAATTTGCATATCAGATGAGCAGCCCATAATGCAATCCTTGGGACATACAACTCTTCAATGCTATGTATTGCTTCTCTAAAATGCAACTGTGACTGAGTAGCTGGCATCCTAGGATAGAAGGCAGGCACCTTTGACCCTGTGGTGCCAGGTGGAAACACCCAGCAAAGCTTAGGAAAATTAACTGCGAATAGAAGCCTTCTGACTCTCTGTTGTCCATCCGTGGATTTTTATTTAGCATATCACTGCAGGCTTCACTGGGTTTTGATTTAAACTATTGGTCAGTTCTCTACCTAGGTAATCTAGACCCCACTGGAGTTTCTTCACAGAAACCACAAGGAGAGCGCTCCATCTTATGTAATCAAAATAGACAGGAGGTAAAACCTCACACTGCCATCTTGGATGCAAATATTGCTTTGTTTCTCCATTGACCGCTGCTTCAAAACCACTACATGGATAAACAGCCAACAGAGCAGAAAACAGGTGTGTAAACAAACACACCTACACGCTTGGCCACACCAGTGTTACTGTTGAGGGGCCATGCCCCATGAATAGACACAGTCTCTCCAAGAGTGGGGAAAGAAATTCATATGACTTGGAGGCTTAGAAAGTTGAGAAAATTAGAAAACACCCATGTGAACCCCACCACAGTATATCAGCACTGACCCACTCCTGGGAGAAGAGACTCTTAAGCGGAGCTGCCTGCAAGTCCGTCTGGAGCCTCCGAGGACACAAGTTTTGTGAGTCACCACTCATGCTGGGCTGGGCTGGTGTTGCCCATACTCCTGAAGTTCACTAAATCAGACTTAGGCAAGATCATTTCTTTGGTCTGTTGTCACTGCTTCCTTTGGGTTGGCTGACCTGTCTACATCTCAGCAAATGTGAACACAGCATGTAACACACACCGGGTCTGTAGTCAGCTGGATGACATGGGCAATTTAATCCTTTAATCCTTGGGCATGACAGTCTCTGTGCTTTTAGAACATGGAAGCAGGCTGAGTGTCCCTTACCCTAAAATGCATATCGTTGACAATGTTTGAGTTCAGACTTCATGTGTGTAGACACATGGTACCCACTTTTAAACAATCCATTGACATTTCTCACTTTTCTCCTGTGTATATAATATCTAGATGGCAGTTAAATACAGTATTATTAATTATTTGGGGGCAGAAACAAAGTTTTACAGTGTAGCAGTGTCAAGTGTGTCCTGTTGATTACTCAAAGTTTCTAGTCTGGGAGCTCTGGGAGTGTTAGATATTCAGCCTGGGGATGCTGGAGATTTGAAAATGTCTACATGCAAAGGAAGCCGGGGGATCAGGCTAACTAGATCAAGCCATATAAAGAGAGGTGCTGGGCAGATCTGTGGGGATTAATGTTGGGACCGCCAGTGCTGCTAAGGCTCTCCACTGAGTGATTCTTCACACTTACCTGGCATGTCAACACACCATGTCTTCACCACAGACATTCATCCAGAAGTGTCTTAGAAACTGAAACCCCACCTATCTTATGATTCAGCAACCCCATATCTTAATCTTTATCCTGAAGAAATTAAAACAAACTTGGAAAGCCACTGTACAAGAAGATTCCTGGGGGCTTTATTCACACAAGGAAAAAAAAGTGGAGAGAACCTAGGTTCTCGTCATTACTAGTAGGTGTCAATGGTCTGTTCATAAAATGGAATAGTACTCAGCCATGAAAATGGATTAAATATATGCGAATCAATGCAAGTGCATTTGAAAACAAAACACTGTTTGTATGGCCAAAGGTTCAAACTCTTGAAGAGGGCATCTTACAGGTTCTGTTTTTATGAATGCCAAAACAGACAAACATGAAGACATACGTTAGAAAAGAGTTTTTATCTGATTAGAAAAGAGTTACCAGATGCTAAGTCTCTGAAAGCCACAAGCTCTGGGGTGTTACCCCCCTTCAAATAACCTGGTAAAAAACCTCAATGACCCTTCTTTTCCTCCCAGACCCCAGCCCACTCAAAGGCTACAGTTGACCCTTGGGTGCCAGCTTTCTATTCTGTGCTTGGATGTGGTGCTAGCCGTGTACACAAGTACATTTCCCCCAAACTCACTGAACAACATGCCTCGGACTTTGTCTTCTACACAAGTCATGAAAACCCATGGAATAGCTAGGCTAACTTGCTGATCCTATAAATGTTGGCTAATGTGATTTTTGCCTTCATACAAATGGCCTGCTTATTTTTAATAATAAAAAAATTATCATTGTTGCACATAACCAAACAAATTCAAGCAATAGATGAATCTTAACATCTCCTTTCTGATTCACTCACAACCCCCATTACAATCTACCCACACACTCCACTCCCTTCCCACAAAGAAGAATTTTTCATTTACTACAGCAGTATTACAAGTCTGCAAACACTCCAGTGCAGAGGGAACAATCTCAGAGTTTCAGAGGCCTGGGGCAGCACTCAGATAAATAGACAGCATCTATACCCCGCCATGCCACTGGGTACAAGAGCCAGTCCTGCTTCCACAAGATGATAGCTAGTGCCTTTGATTAGCGAGTTTCTCATCTTCCTTGGGACATCAGTTCCTACCAGCAGTCAGTGTTGATGGGAGACGGATAGGTCCTCAAAAGCTTCAGTTAACCATTTGTAACATTTGCAGAGGGGTGCTCTAGTGAGGATTCCTCAATAGCTCTACGTTAGTTGCTTTGTATTCATGACTGTGACCAACACTCTGACATGAAGCATCTTAAAGGAGGGGAAGTGTGCAGTGCCTCGCAATCTGAGGGACTATAGCTTACCTTGGTGGTGAAGGAATCCCATACGGTCAGGAAGCAGAGAGCAGACAGACAGGAAACAGAGAGCAGATAGGAAGCAGAGAGCAGACAGATAGGAAACAGAGAGCAGACAGGAAGCAGAGAGCAGACAGACAGGAAATAGAGAGCAGACAGAGAGGAAGCAGAGAGCAGACAGACAGGAAACAGAGAGCAGACAGGAAGCAGAGAGCAGACAGGAAGTGGATCACATCTACAAATTCTCAAATTGCTCATAGACACATTTGTTTCCCTATGCACCCACAGTGAGGAACGCGCTAGGGAACCAGCCCTTCAGCTTCGGAGCAAGGTAGGAGTGAGAGGGGGCCTGAAGAGAGATGGGTGCGGCACAGAAAGTGCTCATGTTCCCAGCCCCAGTGCTGGTGGGAGTGGGAGGTGTACAGCATCTTCTTAAGGGGAGCTCAGAGGGAGGGTGGAGCTTCGCTTCCATACACCAAATTATTGAACCATGTCTTAAAAACCCATCAGAACCCCCAAGGTCTCCTTGCTTTGGTTATTATAGCATGTGTGTAGCACGACAGCCTGGGGAGGTCAGAGGATGGCCCTTTGGATCCCATTGCAGGGGTGGGCTCGAGTGCACAGGCTCCTGTGGCAAGACCTTTCGCCTGACGAGCCATCACATCAACCTGGAATCTTCAAGTTTCAAGTTGCAGTGGACCCAGCATCCTTAGCTTAGAGCATCCTAAGATTTAATTACCCACCTTTCTTTTCCCTCCTTTCTTCTCTCAACGGAAGAAGAAAGAAATCACTTGAACTAATGAAGCTAGTGTAATTTTATGGAAGATTCTTTTTAATGTTAGCTGTGTCTGGTGTTGCCATGTGCTCAGGAGTGGGGAAAAAGAATGAAGTTAGTGACCCCTGCCCCTCAGGAGCCTTTAACCCTGTGGGGCAGGTAAGATGGGCTCCCGCCCATCATCATTGCGTGATGGGTAATGCCTGGTCAGAGGTATGCTCTTTGGATTCCCTGACTCAATCACCACCATAATTGTGAGAAATAGATACTGTCTCCATTTACAGATGAGGCCACCAAAACTCATTAAGGGCCCTAGCGGACTAAGATGCAACCCCAGTCAGTGAGAAACAGGAGCGGGCATGGCTTGCATCAGAACCCAGTTCCAAGGACTCCAGAATCTTTTCCCAACTGAAACCTCTTTCTTCTGTCCCAAACAGGATTGGCAATATAAGAAACAACGGGCCAGAGAAAAGTGGAACTCCAGAACAGCATTCAAGATGGCTGGAACAGTGTAAGTTAAGAACGACTTTCATATCACCCCAAAATAGGAATCGTTTCTAAGTCTGAGAAGATAGGACAGGCTGTCATTTCATAAGGAAGTCTCGAATTATCTGGGATGGATTCCTGGAAATGTCAATAAAAAAATTAAATTCTCACAAGGGAACTTCATTCCAATTAAAAGAGCTTCAATTCATTTGCTGTCAAGCATTATCTTTTTACAGATACCCTGATCTGTTCAAATTGATCGGAACATGATGAATATTTCAAAAAAAAATCACTCTTCCTAAGAGAGGGTAGAGTGAACACTCAGGGGTAGAATTTCGGGTTCCTATGACAGCAGGCAACGAACACTACAAATTTGCCTGGTAAACAGAGTCAGGCACCGTGTCTCAAATATATCCTGATGTATATTTTATATTCCAGAGATTGTCAGGGCAGGAACAGGCAAGGAAGAAAGGCAAAATATTTCCAAAGGAGTGTCTGGTCTGGAGCTGTGAACCTGTCTCATGGCTGTCTTCTGTCCTTAGTAACCAAGAATGGAGTAGCTTTCCTGAGCTATAGGAAGGTTGGTAAAGGAGCCCAAAGCATGAGAAGTGCCCCGCACAGGGCAGGACCACTGGCAGGATCTTCCTGTGGCTGAGGGAATCTCTCTGAGCCTTCCCCAGAGAGAGGGATTCAGGAGAACAGGAGGAGGAGGGGCTTGCCATGGTTCCTGGTGGCCTCTGTTACTATGACAACCATCCCCTTTGTTTCCCTGAATCCAAAGCTGCTGCCTCATTTAGCGAATGGCATTCAGGTGAGACAGCTGTGTGAAGACATTAGGAGAATGAGGACCTGGGAAAAACAAAACTGCCTCTGTGCACGTGTGTGTGTGTGTGTGTGTGTGTGTGTGTGTGTGTGTGTGTGTGTGCATACACGAGTGCATGCATACACTCACAGTCACACATCTATACATGTATGCACACATACATGAACACATGTACACACGTGCATACACACATCTATACATGTGTGAACACATGCATGAACACACACACACACACACACACACACACACACACACACGCTGGCACCATGAAGCCCCTGGGATGTTTTCAGTCTTCTTGCTGCTGTCTTTAAGCAAGTCACAGCTGTGCCTGCTGTGACATAAATGTTTGGGGACTATAGCTTTCTCTGGCTGTCACTTGAGTAGTTGTATTTCACATGGTCTTTGGATTTCTGCAATGCATTTCTTTGCCTATGGAGAGTCTAACTCCACTACCCAGCATCTCTAACCATCTCTGCCTCCTGTTCTGTCCCCAAGTTTTCTCAGCATCCTGTTCACCTCTTCCAGGGCCATGACCACAATTCACAATATCTCCTTGTCTATTCTTGATCGGGTTTTGTAGACATCCCCACCAAGGTGCGAGGCTCCAGGAGAGCAGAGAGGCTGTGCTCTTGTGCAGTATTATCAAATGCAGTATCTGTATAATCGATGTATAAGGTGACGGCTTTGAAAACGTGACCTACGGGGTGGAGACACTGAGCTCTGGTCCTGTGCCTTAGAGTTGCCTAAATCAACAGCAAACAAGTATCACATTAAACTCAAAGATCACGAAGCTGCAGAACTAATGCAGCGGATAAAAGGGCTTCCTCACAAGCAATAGAACCCATGTTCAATTCCCAAAAGCCATGGAGATAAGCTGGGTCTAACCCAACACTGTAGAATCAGAGACCTCTGATCCCTGAGACTCACTGGTCAGTCAGTCTGTCCTACCCAGGGAGACCCAGGTCCCAGTGAGAAACTCTGTCTCATAAAATAGTGGTTAGCATGAAGAATAATACTGGAGGTGACATCTGGCTTTTTTCACACCACACACACGCACACACACACACACAGACAACATGGCCCAAGTGTCAGCTCTATGTTGCTCTCCATACTGTCTCTTTTCAGACTTCTACATCTCCTGCATGTAAGGACCAGGTAATCCAGCGAGCGGCTGGGACAGCATCAAGATGTCCTTCAAGGACTAGGGACTGTTGAGTGCTTGGAGAAAACTGACAGCAGGAAGCTTTTACCAGACTGAGAGATGGCAAAGGGAGGAGCTCTGTGTCTTTAATATTCTAAATGCAGAGTAGAAAATGTCTATCATGCATAGGGGCGGAGCAAAGATGGCGCAGGTGAGAGGAGGGGAACACCCAGAGGAACTGCCCAGCATCACCCCTTGTGTTCCCAGGCTTTTCAAGACCTCATGGTCTTATTTGCTTTTTATCTCCCAGTTGTCAATCAAGCAGGGGTGGGGGAAGACACCTACCTATCTCATACTGGAATATCATGGCAAAGGTATACTGAACATGAAAGAACAAGGCTATACACGTTGTGAACATATTTTAAACCACTTTGATGGGAATGGCTCTCTCTAAGATACCTAAGCAATGATCAGGCAAAATGTCTTTGCAAGAATATGTATTATTCTCTTATATATGCAAAAAGAGTACTGTCTTAGTCAGGGTTTCTATTCCTGCACAAACATCATGACCAAGAAGCAAGTTGGGAAGGAAAGGGTTTATTCGGCTTACACTTCCATACTGCTGTTCATCACCAAAGAAGTCAGGACTGGAACTCAAGCAGGTCAGGAAGCAAGAGCTGATTCAGAGGCCATGGAGGGATGTTCTTTACTGGCTTGCCTCACCTGGCTTGCTCAGCCTGCTCTTATAGAACCCAAGACTACCAGCCCAGAGATGGCACCACCCACAAGGGGCCTTTCCCCCTTGATCACTAATTGAGAAAATGCCTTACAGCTGGATCTCATGGAGGCATTTCCTCAACTGAAGCTCCTTTCTCTGTGATAACTCCAGCTGTGCCAAGTTGATACACTAGCCAGTACAATTACCAAACAGCCAGAGAAATAGGAACAAAACCCTAGATCTTAAAACTTTAACCAGAAGTTACACTATGATCTGCTAATTACCTGTGCCATTTTCTCCCCCACATTCTTGTCTCAGACTGATGGGAACTTCCCCCGTGTACATTTGCTCCAAGATCTCAATTGTCTTCATGCCTTGGAGGACATCTTGAGAGGCTCCCATTGCCTGCAGTATCTGGTCACTCTCGTGTCCTTTAACGTGACAGGAGAACGAATCCCCGCCCGTTGTTTCTGTGTCTTTTCCTATTGATGTGATAAAGTACTTTGGCAAAAGCAACTTTGTAGAGAAAGGATGTATTTTAGCTCACAGTTCGGGAGTCTTATCTGTCCTGGTGATGATGAACTCAAGGCAGTAAGAGCTTGAAGCATCTGGTCACAGAGTGTCCGCAACCAGGAAGCAAAGAGCAATGAACGCTTACATAGTGGTTCTTAGGTCACTCTCTCTACACTATGCAGTTGAGAAATTCCTTCCCAGGGAAGAGTCCTGACCACAGTTAAAAAGAGTTTTCCCAAATCAACGAATACATAGATAATCTGGAGTAGGCATGCTTAGAGCACTGTCTCCAAGGTGACTCCAGATTCTGTCATGTTGATAATTAATTCTGACCATCACACTCCTCTCTGAAAAGATCACCAGTGAAGCTCGTCGACACCAGGGGAAGAAGATACCATGTCTTCAGTGTCAGAGACATTCTAAACAGTCAGTCAGCAGTTCACGTCTCAAGCAATCACAGGGCCAGGGCGAACCTGTCATGCGAACCTCATTCAGAGTCACATTTCAGAGAGCGGAATGAAGACCCCCTACCTCAACTCTGCTAAGAGGTGACAGGAAAGAAAAGGATCACCATCTAGGGCCAGGAAGGTGGCACAGTCACTAACGTGCTTCCCGTGTAAGCATGAGGGCCTGAATTTGTTCCCCAGAAGCCACGTAGAAAAGCCTGATGGGATTGTATGTATTACAGCCTCAAGGCAGATGAGATCAGATCTAAAGCTGTGGAGGTTGCAGCATTGGTCCAAACCTCCCATTCCCATGCGAGTCAAGCACAGTAGAGGCGGGTTTCAAATCTCTCTAATAGCATCCTTTCTTCACAAATTTCCTTCAACTATCCCTGGCTTAGAACTAGGACTATCTCCTCTCAGCCAAACTCTATGGTGTGCTGGGACGTGCTGGGTCCTGTAGGATTCTCTGGATACTGATAGGCCCAGTCACTGCAATGCTCTTCCTTGTTAGAACCTACTGGTTAGTCCACGATTTGGACCTCAGTGTCTGATGAGGGTATGGTTTTGTTTCCTGTTTTGGGACCTTACAATTCCACTTAACTTAAGAATTATTTCTTCTCCCCTCAGGGCGCATTCAAGGCCCTTACTGTATGCCCTTCTCCTTGGGTTTCTGCTGCATGGGTAGAATGGGAGCTTGAAGAACAGTGTCCCAAGAGAACTCACTGGTAAAGCTTGCCGCCTGAAGAATCTTAGTGACAGCAACCTTCCTGTAAACGTAGCTCTTTGCATGGGTTACAATTTGCCACCTGCCAAGACTGACCTGGGGAGGGCTGTGGCATTCACTCCCACGGGTGTGAGGCATTGGGGTTCTGGCTGTGCTCACGTGGGTCATAGACGCTCCTTGTAGGGGTTCCCTCTCTCCCTCCCTCTCCACATCCCCCTATTTGGTTTCTTACTTGCCCCAGAGCAGCATGGTTCCTAGGACAGCAGTGACTCTGCATGGTCTCTGAAAACCCAACTGAGAAGAGAAAGAAAAGCACTGTAGCCCCTAGCCAGGCTTCTCTGGGTCATCCTGCTTCACACACACACACGTATACAGACACACGTATACACGTGTACATACACGTATATACACGTATACACACACATACACACATATACACACATGTATACACACATACGCATACACACATATGCACACAAACACACACATGTATACACACATGTACACACATACGCATACACTCATACACACATATACACACAAACACACACACGTATATACACATACACATATACACACATATACACACGCATATACACACATGTATACACACATGTACACACACATATGCATGCACACGTACACACACGTACACATATGCACACACACACACATATACAAACGTATACATATGCACATATACACACGCATACACACAAACACACACATAAACACATGTATACACACATGTACACACACATACGCATACACACACACATGTACACACATACGCACACATACACACACACACACACACACACACACACACACGCACACAACTCTGCCAGGGCTGCTTGCAAAGGACTTATTGCTAACACAAGTTTTCTGTATTTGAAAGGACTGATCGGATGATAACTTCTGGGTTTATTTTCACCAATGGAACCCCACAGTCAAGGCTCCAGGGTCAGTGTCCAGACCAAGATCCCCTGAGGCCTGCTCAAGCTGACATGTTTTGTGTGAGTCTCACCAAGTGTTGCGGAAGGGCCTGCATCCCCCTGGGATGCAATTCTATCCCGGAATTTCATCTCTCAGATTCTTCAGTGCCCAGAGCACCGAGCCTTAAGAACAGAGTCTGAAGCAGAGGACTTATGCTTCTTCTTATGAATAGGATGGTAGTCTGGGCAACGTCCTAGGATGGTGATCTGGGCAACCTCAGATCACTCACCACAAGCCCAGAGTAAAAATAGAAGTCCTTCTTGGCCTTTGGCTTTGTGTGTGTGTGTGTGTCTGTGTGTGTGTGTGTCTGCGTCTGTGTGTCTATGTGTGTCTCTATGTGTAATGTTTGTGTATCTATATGTGTGTCTCCCTGTGTACGAGAGATGTGTGTGTGTGAGTGCACACACACTTGCAAGCACATCCTGCCTTCTCACTCTTTCTCAAACTTTATCCCAGGTACATAGTTTATAACTCCTCGTTGGGAAGCCAGGGACAGGTCCTTTCTTGTGGACCCAATTTGCCTGATTTACCCCTGCCCTATATGCGTAAACTCCCCATAATTCTTTGTGTGCTTCACACTGGGCATCCCATGCCTGCCTGATGTCAGCTCCCCAGAGTCAGTCCCTATTCTGGCCTCCCTTGACTGTGACCTGCATAACTTTGGGACCCTCCTGATGGATTAATGGGAAGTGAAGAAATGATAGAGAGACAGACGACACCCTGGAACCTAGTGGGTTGTATGCTCCATAGAGACACAGTGAGAAGCCAGCTCCTTTATTTATACGGGCAGCATCAGCTAAGAGGTTCAGCTGATCTCAGTAGCCATTCTCTGCAGGAGCAGTCTCAGCTGCTGTCACCTGGGATCAGGAAGCTGCATTAGGTACCTTCTCCACAAGATGGTTTTAGCCAAGGGTCAACTTCTCATTAACTCCTGTACCCAGGGCAGAAAAGGCTTTGTCATTTCCTGAGCCTGCCTCAGGGAAGGCCTTACTGTTCCCGTGGGTCTGAGTCACTGGTATCCTTTATTTGGCTGTTTTCCTGTCTTGGATGCTCATTCATACAGGGGTACACACCCGCTCCCCAGAAACCAAGCCATCATAAATCACACCGATTACGCAAAATAATCCACAAATTGTTTTTTTGTATGTTTGTTTTCTAATTTTCCAGACAGCTTTTGGCTATGTAGCCCAAATTCTCAATCCTCCTGTCTCCATCGTTCCTCACTTATAGACTTCAAGGGATTGCACTTGATGTATCAATTACGTCTCTGTTGCTACAGCAAAACGCCATGGTCAGAGCAACCTATGGAAGGAGCCTTAGGACCTTAGGATTCCAGAAGAACAAGAGAGCCCACGATGGCAGAGGAGAGGCCAGGCAACAAGCAGCAGGTGCAGGGCCAAAACCCAACTCCAGTGACACACTTCCGCCAGCAAAGTCACTCTGAACATCACAGACAGTACCTGCTAGCCTTCTGTCCAAACTCCTCCCCACAGTTACCTGGCAACAGCCAGGTAGGCCTGGCCCACTATAAAAGGGGCTGCTCGCCATCTCTGTCTCTCTGTCTCTCTCTCTCTTGCCTTCTTTCCTTCCTTTCTTGCCTCTTGCTCTCTTGTTCCCTCTCTCTCCCCATTCCCTTCCCCCACCTCCACGTGGTCATGTCTGGCCTCTACTTCTGTGGCCCGTAGTCCATCTCTGTCAATAAAGTCTTATTAACCCACCTCCATACATATTTGTTTGCACGTCATCTATAGCTGCTTTGGGGCTCTAACAGGTCTCAAGAGACATCATGCAGACTCAAAAACCTAAACTATCTTCTGGGTGGCTTTTATCAGAATGTCTGTTGACCTTTATAAAGAAACAAGGTGTCCTTCTGGAGACCCGAGTGTGTGGCCAGAGAAGGCCTCGTGCAAAGGACCTCATTCACTCTAAAACAGAACAATGTGATAATTCTGCTAGGTTCTATTGGTTTATAGTAAAAAAGAAAAAAAAAAAAAAGAAAAAATGCTTTTTAAGTGTGATAAACAAGTTGCCGGCTATTACATGAAGGAAACTTCAAACAGTGAAGGAAACAACCCCCAAACTTTCATCTTGTTCCTTGTGCAAGGTGCTAAAAGCATTTTTGAACTTTGTTTGTATTCTCATTGGGCAGATGGGCGGGGTAAGCTCTGCTCTGTTCAATAAACAACATGACAAAGAAGGATTGTGTGATGTGGTCCTAGACACCACTTTACGTTCTGGTTAGGGGTGAAAGCCACACTTCTCCTCCAGGAAGGGCTGCCCTCCTGGTGATGCCTGGGACACATTCACCCTCCTTGGTGATGAGTTGGCACCCACTCCTTTCTCTCACTTCACACCTTTGTGCTAAGTCAACACTTGAATATGGCTTAGCTATCTGTTTCTTGAAAAACATGGCAGATACCATTCGTGGAACAGAGGGATCAATCAAAGAGAATGACAGAGCAGGTAATGCTCTATTCCCCCCCCCCCCCGCCCCCGAGAAAATGCTTGTTGGCATCCACGCAGAGCATAAAGCCCTCTGCTTTCTCAGATGGGTGGGCTGCTGGAACAGACGATGGGAACACCCCTCCAGTGTGGACCACTCCCCAGGAAAGCATCCAAACACACCTTGCCCTTTGTGGGGTGTCTCATGCCAATCTCCCTTTAACTTGCCATCCCCCCTTGGAACTCTGCCCTGTGGGATGCCTTAGTCAGCCAACTTTGCCCCCTTTCAAACCCTCCAGCTCCAGTTTCAGGTTCTCTGATGATCCTTGTGATGGTCTTGGGTGGAGAAATTCATTCCGCTTCTTCCATGGTTGCCTGGCTGCTCCCCTTTGTAACTTCACTTTGTATTCCTTCCTGTTCGATACTTCTCAAAGTACTGAGACTTTAAAGAGGTGCAATAAATCCCGGATCGGGTTTTAATGACCACAGTAAGCCTGCTTGTAATATGTCAGTGAGCTGAACCCGAAAGCCAATGGGGACTAGGCCATTTCTGCCTTAGTAATTGTCTCCACAGAAAGATTTATAATGTCATTATCTGAATCTATAAGAAATAACTCATGGCGCTGAAATACCCTAAAAAAAATATTACAATTCTCTTAAAATCTAGTCATTCATAAATGCTAAATCATAAAACTTTTTTCAAGATGTTTTATGTTAAAAGTAAAACCTAGTAAAAATATAAATGCTCACTTCTTAATCAGACTCCTCATTCTTTATGTGTATGTTTATAGCTTTTCCATTTTCTGGGATATATTTACAAACCGAACAGCAAGCTGCCCTCGTCCTCTGGGATCACAGGCAGCTACGGTGTCTGAAAAGGCCATTTCTCCTCACCTTCTCATCTCTGCACGATTACCATGTAGCAAGGAGGGAAAGGAGATTTAGCCTGGCGATAAAACTTGCCTCAGTGATCAAAGTCCCCGTTTGCCAAAGTTCTCCATGAAAGGGGAAAAAAAAAACAAATAAACAAAAACTAACACACACTAAACTTCCTGCTAAATGTGCCACAGGGCTGTTTTTAGATGTTTCTGTAAACTCCTTTTCCCCCACAAAGACCAGCCACTCTTTCCAAATAGTGGGAAGCCGCCTCATGCTTTATCCAAGTTTCATAAGCCCTGGGATTGCCACATCTTCCCATCTGCCTCCTATGCCGACCTTGAGGTTGAGCAACCTGCGTGCTTTCTGCAGCTAAAATCCTCTTGGGGATCCAGAGTCCATTACAGTTTTAACACATCCCTCAAGATGTTTTTCATAATTTGTAAGGCTTTTCTTGGTTTTGTTGCTTGCTTGTTTCTTTCCTTAAACACATTAATTTGCCATAAGCTAAAGCCTGGTGTTTGGGCTCCGACTCCTCTCCACCTCCAGGAGTCCTCCCCACCTCCAGGAGTCCTCCCCACCTCCACCAGCCTCAAGGCTGAGATTTGCTCCCTGGTTTTCACACCTAGGATTGCAGATGAGCCTTCTGGGAATGGAGCACAGAGTTGTCTGAAAGGGTTTGGAAAAGAAAATTAATAGCCTCTTCTTCCTCCTCTTCCTCTTCCTCCTCCTCTTTCTCTTCTTCCTCCCCTTCCTCCTCTTCCTCCTCCCCTTCCTCTTCCCCTTTCTCTTCCCCTTCCTCCTCCCCTTCCTCCTCCCTTTCCTCCTCCCCTTCCTCTTCCTCCTTCCCTTCCTCCTGCTCCTCATCTTCCTCCTTCAGCTGCCTCTCCATGTTTTCCCTCCCCTACTCCCTCCGCCCCCTTTACAGTGTGCCACCTCATCAAGTTGACCTACTTTCCCCAGGTCTTCGCTTTTACTTTCCAAGTGACAGCTCTGCAGATAGTAACGCCCAAGTACTTTGTCTCAATGGAAAACTATACTCACCATCCTTTCAGGAACACATCCCAGTGAGTCAGAGACCCACCCACCATCCCCTACACACCAGAGACTCTAGAAGGAGCACCAAGTCTCTATTCTCGTTGTCTTGCCACCCACATCCAAAGGATCACCAAGAAACCTACCTCTCAGAGCCCTTCAGTGTGATTATTATTCTCTATGGCAATCACCCTAAGACCCACAGTGCTGTCTCACCTGCAGGATGGCAGCTGCCTCCCAGTGATGACCCCCATGGAAATCTAATGATTCAGGCTGACTTGCTAATGAAGAGTATAAATAGGCTAATTCTAAGCAGTGCTAAGAACTATGCAGAACACACCCCAACTGTGTCATGACACCTCTAGGAGGTGGAAGGAGCTGAGATCTTTGTGTAGACAATGGAGGATGACAAGAACCAAAGCAAGAGGCTGAGCAAAGTACAAGGAGCCTGTGTCAGAAACAAGATGCAGAGCTGACCTCAGGCTCCTAAGTGGGAGGTGTAAGGAGCTGGAAAGGATAAGGAAGGGAAAAGCAGGGGTTGGAGGTCGTGCACAAACTAGGTCTAGTGCCAAGCAGGTTCCTGGTCTTAGAGAAGGAGCTACGATCCTTCGTCATATGCCAGGGAAAGCCTCAGCAGATCTGGCCCTCAACAGGTATTCCAAAGAGAAAACTAATTTGGGAACAAAGACGACTACACTCAGGAAGGGGCTACATGACCCAAGGCCCTGTGATGACTAAAGACACCCATGTAACTTGTACAATACCACTTGAGGTGAAGTTCCACGTAATTATCACTGATATCTAGGGACCCAGCAGAGGTAAACATCTTGGCCAACGTGAGTCAGCGTTAGGAAGGCCACCGAGGGCACAGTCAAATAACAGCTCGAGGCTCGACTATTCACTCTCTCCCAAACATGCTACCCATGCTCTGGCTTTCAGAGATCAGAACCCCAGATTTCTGGACTCAAGGACCCACATCTTGCACTCACCACATTCAAAATCCCTTACAAGTGCACCACCAGCATGCCTGGGGTCTGAAACTGCAAGTGGCAGATGATAGAACTTCCCGGCTTCCGTAATTATGGAGACCATTTCCACCATAAACAAACGCACCTCTGTAGAGAGCTCCATGTCGGTTGTGTGTCTTTTCCTGGGGTGTCTACTTCTATTTGCTTCTGATAGAGAGGGAAATAACAGATCAAAGCAAGTGATTCTGGCCAAGTCTATGGTGAACCTATGAGCTGATTGAAATTACTTAAAGGCACTTGTGTGACCTGGGCATCCACTCTATGGACTAATGAGGCTCCCTCCACCAACAGCTGTTACCCACTTCTACAGTCTCAGGGGAAGTAAGTGGGCTTGTGAGCATTATGAGCCCACCCCTCTTTGCCTCAGGAAATTGGTCCAACTTTGTGAGGGTCTCCTGTGGCTACACACCATTGCTCTGATTTCAAAACAACAACAGCCATGCTCAAATGCTGAATTCCATCACAATATCGATACTACCCATAATGTCTATATGGAATCTGATTTTTGCACACATGTGTTACAGCTATAACGATGGTGTCAATGTCCTCTATTATTGACTCTATCCCTGACTTGCACACACTAAACCCTATAGAATAAAATGTGGGCTCTGCTCCTCTGAAAGGTATCTACTGGTTTAAAATGAGGGGACTCCATGGTCACATGACTTTTCTTTCAGGGAATTATGTCTGCCATAAGGAGCACGGCTTGGATGAGAGCTATAACTGAAGGCTGGTAGGAAGTTGTGTAATGTGGCATAAAATCACAGCAACTCCTTGTTGCTTGTGGAATAAAGTTCAGATCCCATGTGGGACATTTCAGTCTGAAACCCACCCCAGCCTTGCCTGCTGCCCTCTGAAGCTCACATCTGCCCGTGTGGCCACAGTCTTCACACTGACGGTTCACCCTGAGCCACCTGAAGTGCCTCACATCCAAACCTTAACGCTCCCACTTCTCTTAGGATGCACCGCTGTTCTCCAACCCCATCTTTTGCACAAAGACTTCGGAATGGGCTTGACTACAGAAATGTCTTCTTCCTGAGCAGTGGGCTGAATATTTAAAAAAAAAAAAGATGTTTTTAAAGGACCCTTCTTATATTCTGCCTTTACCATGCCCTCCCATCGCCCTCCCGATTTAAGCCTCCTATTCGAACCTCACAGTTTATCTCCTTATAATATTCTATTTCTCCTTTCTTGGAAGATCCCCTGTGGCCTCTGACATGGTTTGGATTGTGGCACCCATACCTAATGCTAAGCATCCACATGCAAGAGAAGACGGGTGATGTTTATCTTTCTGTGTCTGGGCTACCTCACTCAGGATGCTCCGTTTTAGCTCCGCTCATTTACCTGCAAACTTTATTTTATTTTTCTTTTGGTATTTTGTCTTCTTGGGGCCATGTGATAGACACACACACACACACTCACACACACACACACACACACACACACACACACACACTCACACACACTCTCTCACAAACACACACTCACACACACTCACACACACATGCACACACTCACACGCTCACACACACTCACACAAACACACACTCATACACAGACTCACACACATATACACACACTCACACACACATACTCACACACTCACACACACTCGCACTCATACACACACTCACACACTCACACACACGCACACACTCACATGAATAAATGCATGTAAAGTTTTTGAAAAAATCAGTTTTACCTTTTGCATTTATTGCTTGCTACCATGTTTTCCCTCTTTGTATTAAGATTATTTATTTATTTATTTATTTATTTATTTATTTATTAAGACTATTTATTTATTAAGATTATTTCACGTTCCAAGTGCGTGCATATGTCCCATTTCCCCAATCTCAGGGTAGAGTCTGTGAGGGAATAGTCTGTCCTTATGTTTCTGTGGCTCCTGGGAGATGCCTGGCACCACACCAACCCCACAGCATGGAGCTCAGTTGGTGCTGATCCACAACAGAGGTCACAAATGTGTTTCCCAGAACCCGGAGAGACACCCAGCTGCCTAGTCGGGGAGAATTCGGAACTCAGAGAGATCTCTTAAAGGATGCCGTGTGCTCCTGCTTTCTCAACAGCATCTTTCTCAGAGGACCTGCTGTGTTTGAGTAGAAACAGACACAGGGTGGGTTCTGAGACTCTCATGCGGGTAGAAGGGAGAGCTTTAGATTCTACCCCTCGGAAGGACAGCCCTAAGATGTCCATCAGGAAAATGGCCACTGGCTTGCTATGGCCCCCAGATAAAGAAGGTGCTCATCCAAGAGAAGTTGGAAAGTAAGTAAAGGAATCGGGCTTGAGGCCAGAGACAGTCAAAGGGGGCGGGGGTAAAAGACACATTGACACAGCGTCTGCAGTGATGGGCACCATCTGTCAGAAGCATGCCTTAGGTCTGGAGAAAGCTGGTTGTGCCTGCTGTCTTCTTGCTGCGTGTCTTCACTCTTGAGGATAGGAAATTCTATTGACAGAACAAGACTGACTTGGGATAGCAGGAAGATGAAGGAGCCTGCCTGCTTGAACCACACCCTGGACAAGGCTGCTTCCTGTTTGTCACATTGAAAGTCCACCAAAAGGGCCATGGTGACCCACTGACATGTAGAATGCAGAACTGGTGGCCACAGGGGAAAATGAAGTCACCTTTGAGTTCGTGTGTCTGTGTAGCACAGGCCCACACCTGTGTATAGACCCCATGAGGAAGTCTCAGGGTGATTCCTTAGGTTCAGTCCACTTTGTTTTGACACAGGGCCTCTCATTGGGTTGGAACTTGGAGTCACGAGCATCTGCCTGCCTCAGCTTTCCTCACCATCGAGCCCCACCATGCCCAACTTTCCCATCCATGGAGCTGGAGCTGAAGCTCAGGTCTTTGATTGCAAAACAAGCGCTTTCCTGACTGAGCCTCATCCACAGCCATTAGGTAAGACTTCCAAAAGGTAGATACAAGAATGGAGCCAGAGACCTCTGTCCTAGGTGAAGAAGAAACTGGACCCTCTCTGTGATACCCTCCAGATCTAGACACTTAGATGAGATGCATCCAGCCATTGCTAAGGGTCCCCTCAGTCTGGGGTTAGGAGAGGCAAAAAGCATCATAACTGAAAGCCAGTGGCCGGTGTTGTAGTAGAGTTGAGTTCGATATTCTCATTTCCTCCTCCAGAAAGATGAGGATTAGCACCAACCCCCTCAACGAATTTAGAGAAGGATCAGCAAGAACACTCAGTGAGCCAAGTCAGTTGCCACCAAACCTGATGACGACCTAAGCTGAATGCTCGGGCCCCAGATGGTGGAAGGAGAGAATCAACTCTCACGAACAGTCCTCTGGCCTCCACACGCTCATTGTGGGGCACAAAATAAATAAAATATAAAAAGAGAATGGAGGTTAAAAAAAAGTTAGGGGAACATGTTTAACGGCTAAGGCACACAAATCATGAACACAGTTTGGAGTTATCAGCTATCGGCAGTGATTATTATTTCTGTTCCTATTTATTGACCACTGCCTGCACATTTATTCTTCACTCTAAAGACTGGAGGGTCTGTTTGCCGGTGTTTTGTTTTGTTTTGTTTTTTCATTTTTGAGGCAGGGTTTGATGAGGAAGTCCAGGCTGAGTTGGAACCCCCTCTGTAGATCAGGCTGGTTTCGATCCAGCTACTTCCTGTCTCATCTTCCCAAGGGCAGGAATTTAAGATTTGTGCTACCATGTTGACTCTGCCTCTTGAATGCATTCTTATTAACTATTTAGAGAAAAATCCAAGCGATAGAGAAGACTCAATTATCCCCCACCACGTAGGTCCCTACAGGTGAGTTCAAGGCCCCAAATTCCCTGCACCTCATCCTACAAAGAACTTGAGTATAAATGTAATATTCCAACAGCTGCCCAATTTCATTTCCATATAGTTATTCACTTAGAAAATGGGGGATGCTTGCTTGCTTTTTTTTTCTCACCATCAAGTAGAGTTTCAGCTGAAGTCGTAGATGCCATGCCCAGGGTCAGCGTCACTCTAGTCAGTGTTAGGCACCCAGGGCTAGAGAGGTTTTCGCTTTTAAAAAAATTACATTATTATTTTTCCATTCTGGGAAAACCACATCAAGTCCACTGAGGCTGACCCTCAGTGAGGGCTGGCCCTGGGTAGTCTCCATCCTGCATGTAAGAGCCGCTGGCTGTGTGGATGATCTCAACGGGAGAGTGCAAAGGATGGTTTGGATTTTAGTTCTCTATGCCTGACCATTTTATGCTTTGCTTTTTGAAAACCTTTTTATGTTTATTTATTTTGTGTGTACAGGCATTCACACATATTCATGGCACGTCTCTCATGTGACAGTCATACAGGCACACAGACACACAGACACACAGACACACAGACACACACACACACACACACACACACACACACACACACACACATGGCATGTCCCTCTTGTGGTAGTCAGAGGACAGCTTTCCTGAGTCTGTTCTCTCTTTTCACCATGTGAGTCCCAAGGACTGAACTCAGATTATTGGCCTGGCAGCAGACCGTTTCTTGTCGAGCCATCTTGCTGGCCCACCCTCTGTAACTGAGTATGGAATGTGGATGGAGACCTGTAAGTGGCTCTCTGCCCTCCTGTGTAAGTCCTTCCTCTCACAAGTGAGTGCTGCTCTTAAGCCGGCTTCCAGTGGGTAACAAAATGATGTAGGCAAACTGACCATCTCCTGGAAAAGCTGGTCAGACATGGAGGCATCCTAAAGGGACATGCCCCCAAAATTCATCTGCTCAATAGATTAAAGATGGGCAATTCTGTAAAGGGCCAGACACTGGGGAGATATATATCATATATTATAGTATATGTAGTATACATGTGTGTGTATATCTTATATGTGTATATTGTATGTATATTATATATGCATATAGTCTTGGCTGTTGAACCAGAGCATCAGACAAGGGCAGTATGTAAACAAACAGGCACAACTGACTTCCAGTAAAGCTTTATTTACAAGAGCCCAGCCAGCTGCCACTGGCTCAAAGCCCTGGCTTTCTGACCCCAGGTTGAGGTAATACTCTGATGAATGGCTTCTTTTCCATCTTGTTGGCTTTCATCCTGTGTGCCTGTCCTCTCAGGCCATCTAGAACCCCTTCTTGTCCAAGGCCCGTAGGGAAATGATAAATACATACAGGCCTGTTCATTTTCCTATGACTCGACAGAATGATAGAGAAGCCGGCTCATTTGAACAAAATGATTCCTGTGTTTTCACAGACTAAATAAGCCTGGTATGAACAGCACATTTGATTTAATTTTTCTCCTTCAAAAATAAAAAGCAGCCCTATTAAGAGCCCCCATCACTCAAGGCTGAGAGGAAGCTCCTCCAAGTCGTCAGCCCTGCAGTAATTACTGGCAAAGAACCCCTGATGAGAGATCCTTGAGAAATGGGAAATGTACCCAAAGAACTAATAAAAACCCAGTCAATTGCTGTTAGAGATCTCCAAATAGGATGCAGGGGGAGAGAGAACAGTAAGGAGTCTGCATACACAATGAGAAAAGCCAGAGAAGATGGGTCCTGAAGACAGAGTGTGGGCAGACAGTCTGGAGGCGCAAGGCTGCAGTTGAGGCTTCTCCTGGAACCTGTGTTGGGTTACCATAGAACAGTCATTCACCACCAAATCTAGCATATGGCCCTAGCAGCCGGAGGCCAGGAGAGCAGGGAGGCGTGGCTGGAGGAAATGCTAAAATCCTGGCGCCAGCTGGGTGTTGGAATAGATTATGTGTTGATATTGAGCATGTATGGAGAAGTGAAGGGCTTGTGAGCCTCTACCCTTAGCTCAAGAGCTATGAATGGTGAATGTCTTCTGGGGGAGAATCAATTTTCTACAAGGGAGTGGTATCTGTCTGTTGACCTCACTCCAGCGAGTGGCTTCCAATACCCGTGAGTATTGCACAGGCTGCACAGGCTGTACTCTGGATATATATACCCGGGGCGGGGCGGGGAGGAATACATAGAAGAATATGATTAAACGCATTGTGTGAATAAGGGAAATTCCCAAAGAGTTGATCGAAGCATTATTTAAAAAGAAATTACCATGGAAATGGAAGAAGGGGAGGGAAAAGGAAGAAGGGAAAGGGAAGGGAGGGGCAAGAAGAAAGACGAGGAAAGAAACAGTGGAAGGAGGGATGAGAGGGAAGTGAGGGGGACAAAGGGGAGGAAAGGGGGAGACGACAGGAGCAGCCATTCCTGCTTACTCTGCGGAATAGTGGGTTCTGAGTCCAACACATCCGACATCACAATGCCTGACACGGTACAGGTGCCCATCAGTGAAAAGAGGCAGGAAGGCAGCTGGCTGAGCAGCCCATCCAGTCTGGATGTCCAGCAAAGAACAATGGAGCCCCAAGGTGCTGGGGACCAAATGTAGCAGACACAGATGGACCGACCCTCTTCCTGCAAGACAGACCGTGAGCTCAGGCCTGTCCCTGAGTGGGGTGACATCACCCTCCGCATCAGAAAAGAAACCTCCAGGTGACATCATGATGCCACCTGACCTTTGGAGAGGGGCACAAACAAGAGGGTTGCTAGTTGGGTTTGTGGCTTGTCTCATATCATAGCTTATAATCAAAGGATTATGAAACCCAGAAACACTGAGTTTCTCAGAAGAGCGGCTCGGAGATAAACCGTCACCACTCCCCATGGTATGCTTGTCCCCTCTGTAGTTGGGTGGGGCTATGTACTTTGGTGATAGCCGTAGATCCAGTCTAGGCAGGATATGGTGTTCACTGGGGCTGGCTCTTGAAAAGAAGCCTTTCTCCCTACCAGTGCCACCCCAGAGCCTCTCAACGATCCAGGCTCACAGAGCACGGATTTAAATTTTTTACAAAATCGCCAGCTTAAACTCCAGTGCTCCTGTTTGTCTAAGCATAGCAGATAATTTTCATCACTCGGATTTATTTATTTATTTTTTACAGCTGCAAGGGTACTTGAGACATCAGAGCAGTTGATCTGCAGAAATATTTTATCACCTTGCTCTGCCTGCCGGTGCTTAGCTGTGTGATGGCGGGTGATTAGCCTCTCCTCTCTGGGCCTGGGATCCTTCCTCGAATGAGGACACTGTGCCTATCAGTAGACTGCTGGGAGGATTAGAAGGTACTGTATGGAGAGGACATGGTTGGCTGCTCACAGAGCAGGCGCTCCCTAAGAAGAGGCCCATTTACATCGCGTCCTCGTTCTTCTGCTGTGTGGTGTCTGGCACATTGTAAATCAATTAGTTGGTGTCCGTTGCTGGTTCCGTAAATGTTCGCAGAATGGCAGAAATAATTAGTGGATGAATAGAATGAAGTGGGGAGAAGAAAGGGAAATCTGGATGAAGGAAGGGATGGGAGTGGATTCACTCGGCCAACAAACGTATTGAGGCCCCAGTCTTTACCGGCAACAGGAAGAGAGAGCATTGATAGCTCTGGTTTAACACTTCACTTCTGAGGCTACAACACAGTGAGGGAGAGAAATGACAGACGGGGGCACAAAGAGACAGAGCGGTGTGCGTGCCCTGACATACATATCGAGAGCACTGCAGGGACGCCGTTAGACAACAATCCGTGTACTTAGTACACAGAGCGGTCAAGGGAACCTCTCTCATGAGTGACAGACAAGCCAACTCCTGAAGTTTGAAGATGGAGGCCTCCACAGGGGCCGCTGGGATGGCTCAGTGGATTAAGATGATGGCTTGGTTTTATCCTGGGACCCACATGGCCGAAGAATGGATTCAGGTAAGCGACCCTCTGACCTCCACCTGGGCACTCTCACACACACACTCCAAATAAATGGATAAATGTAATTAAGCTCTTTTAACAAATATTATATTGTAGCCATTATTATTAATAGTACCATGACTATTCACCCCCAAATATAATCCACCACCCAGTAATAATCAAAATATAATAATGATTACTCAAAACTGTACGGTAAAATTACCAGTACACAATTTTAAAGTGTTTTGGGAAATTTGAACCACATTAATAATTACCTTGGACAAAAATTAAACGCAGTAATATTTATTCATTTGGTAAATATTTGTTAAGTATTAATGTAAATGCATTCACTCAGTTGAAACTGGTAAAAGAATATGTACAGGCCCATGAAGAGGAGGTGACCCTTACAAACAACCACAGAATAAAAACGTGGCTGTAGGAGCCAGCCATGCAAATGTCTGTGCGTTCCTGTTACCAAGTTCCTAAGAGTTTCTTTCAATGGCATTGCCTTCCCAGTATTAAAGTCTTTACCTCTGTTGGTTTGTGATAATGAAGGGGTATTGTCCTTACTATTCTATGCTCTTTCAACACCCTGTGACAGAACATAAGATCCCAAAAGCCACTGCCACCCATCTGCAAGTTCCCCGGTGTCTCTGCTGCTTAGCGGACTTGGCCCCAGCTAGGCGCTCTCCGAATCGCTGTTGAGCAAGTGAATTAATGCATGGATAAATGTGTTTGCGTTTCCCCAAACGTGTTTGCATTGCAGACTTGTAATTTCACACTGGGTTCAGTCAATGTTTTTTAACACAGTGACACTTATAATCAAGGCTCGGAGTCTTACTTATGCTAACAAATGCTGATTCTGCCTAATAGACAGTATTACTTTTGCTAGCTCTGAGTGTTAGTGTCTCATTCAGTCTTTATGACATATATTTCTGAATAACTACATGGGGTCCCATGAGGAGCGGTGCCTATTGTAAGACTGATCACTCGTGGTCTGATTTATTAGGGGATGGTTATGAGATCAGAGCCCATTTAGAAAGAAAAGGATGGTGATAAATGACTAGTTGGGAGGGGGAGTATATTGAACGAGAACTGCCCCCCCCAGGACTCACTTTTCAAACATTTGGCCCCCAGTTGGTAATGATGATACCTTTATGGGGTGCAGCCTTGCTGGAGAAAGAATATCACTGGGGCCTTGAGTTTGTATTCTGGCCCCTATTTCCTGTTCTCTCTCGTCTTTCTGTCTCTGTCTCTCTGTCTCTCTCCCTGTCCCTCTCTGTGTGTCTCTGTGTCTTTCTCTGTCTCTCTCTGTCTCTTTTTCTTTGTGTCTCTGTCTCTGAATGTCTCTCTGTATCTCTCTGTGTTGCTGTGTCTCTGTCTCTCTGCCTCTGTCTCTCTCCCTCCCTCCTTCCTATGTACAGATAAAATGTGACCAGCCAATTCTCTGCTCCTACCCTCCTCTTGTGACGGACTCTATCCCTCCGGAACAGTGAGCCCAAAATAAACCAGTTCTTCCTCAAGCTACCTTTGTCCATATTGCTTTCTCACTACAACAGAGACCAGCCTGAACGAGTCATATAAACATTGATGAGTAGAGGCAGTGGAAGCCATGAACCCACGGGCTTCTCCTTCATGCTCACACCTCCCCTATGTGCGTGTGAGACATTGCCGACTTTGTTGCTTGCTCAAATCCCTGTCAGCCAAGCTCCTCTATCAGGTAGCTTACCAGTCAAGGATGGAAGAGATACTGGTGAATTGGACTCTTCATCAGAAGTTGAATAACATTTTCCATGCAAAATGATTCATGGACCTTGAAGAGACACTCAACAATACCAAGTCTGGGTCTTCCATTATTTCTCCTTTGATCACGCATCTATACTTTTTATATGCAGTTGTCTACCCACTCCACCACTGTACATTCAGCATCTCTGAGTTTCCTGTCAGGGTCATCATTCATGGTAGTATCCTTAGCTTTAAAGATAGGAGGGACCTTGAAGTGACTTCCTGGATTCTGTAGTGTGTGATAACAGTTGCCAAGAAAGCCAATGGCCCAGTATAAGAGTATTGGGAAACTGCACTCTGCCAGTAACCCACTGGGCTTTTATGAGGATTCTTCCCTGCAAAGGCTCTAAACTCTCCTGGGCCTGGGCCCTGCAAAGATGCAAGGACGGAAGTAGATGCTCATTTAAACCACTAAGCCCATAGGTGTCAGCTATGCCAGACAGTTAGGCAGTCTTAAGACACTTTGGGGGAGCTAGGGATAGCAGTGACAATGTGTCATTTTTGTCACCTAAAATCCTTGTATAAGAACAAAGGAGGTACCTAAATAGCACAAAGAAAGCCTCATGGCCACGCCTAAGTAAAAGAAAATGTTCTAGTGGCAAAAGTCCTTGCTACAAACCCCATATTTCCAGTGGACCCATGTGAATAAAAGCTCAGGTTCTCGTTGGGTCACGTGGTGTAGAAAGAGAGCACACAGGATGCCTGTGGACTTGAGAAGAAGACGAACCCTAGATGGCTCATGGGACTTCATTGCAAGACACAGGGGCAAGTTTGAAGTCATAGACAAAAACCAGGAACCCTAAGGCCTTTCAAAGACCCATGAAAGTGGGAGACCAGGGTAGTTCTTTAAAATTACATTACTCATTTAGGTTATTTTGTTTGTTTTGTTTTGTATAAGTTTGTATGTGTCTATGCATACGGTCATAGACTTACCATATTGTTGTGTATATGGAAGTTGGAGAGTGACTGGAGATAGTTGGCCCTTCGCCTTCTGTCATGTAGGACCCAAGTATTGAACTCAGAGTTGTCAGGCTTGGTGGAAAGTGCCTTTACCTGCTGAGGTAGGTGTCTCACCAGCCCTGGTGTTAGTTCTGGAACGGGCTGACTGGGCCACAGAAGTCCACAGTGGTAACTGCCAAAGTGTTGTATAGAACTGAACCAGAAGAAGGAGAAATCACAAGTCTAGTTAAAGGCAGTAGCTAGGAAGTTTAGCATCAGGGCCTCAGATGCCTCTAGGAGCAAGCTAGCATATTTGTGCACATTGCATGGGAACTGAGAGACTAGAGACATTCTCCCAAGACAGAGAAGGTTTAGAAATAGTAATTTCACATACAGATGACAACAGAAAAATACTGAGAACAGAATCCATGCAACACTACAGAAGGGAAGACAGAGACCTAAGAAGTAATAACATGGTGGTGGTTGTGGTGATGATAATGATGATATAAATATATAATACATAATAACATGCTTATAGAGCATGACTCTTGGATCTTAGGCTCAGGGAACATTGCGGAGGAGAGATGGAAAGGCTGTGAGAGCCAGAGGAACCGGGAGTCTGCTGTGAGATTGTATAAAATAGGACTGTCATTAAAATAATATATATACTGGGTACATTTATCCCTAGTATAAATAAGCAAAGTACGGTTATGTATTTAAGAATATATATGTATATACATACACATTTGTGCACATTGCATGGGAACTGAGAGACTAGAGACATTCTCCCAAGCCAGAGAAGGTTCAGAAATAGTAATTTCGCATACAGATGACAACAGAAAAATATTGAGACCAGATCCCTACAACACTACTATATATGCATGTAACAACAGTTAATGGAAAAAGAGGCCATAGATTTGAAAGAGAGCAGAAAGGAGTGTCTGGCTGAGCTTTGAAAGAGGAGAAGGAAATGATGTCATTGTATTATCATCTGAACAAATAATAGTTTAAAAGAAAAATGGAAAATGACCCTAAGAGTTTGGGGCCGGACAGACAACCCAGCAGTTAGAGCCCTTGCTGCTCGTCAGAAAGTCCACAGTCTGTGTCAGGTGGCTCACAGCTGCTGACTGCAGCTCCAGGAGGTCTGATGCCCTCTTCTGGCCTCCATAGGCACTGCACTCAGGCATGGCATACACAGACACATGGACATGAAATAAAATATGTCATTAAAATGAGAAAAAATAAAAATGAGGAGAAAACCCAAAGCAGGCAAAGGTGTTAAGAGAGTTGGATGGTGATGATCAGCAGGGGAGACACAACGCTGATTAGGAAGCAAGAATGTCAAAAGAAGGAGAACATCCAAAGGAGGAGGCCGATGCCCTCAGCCAGAGGGACGCAATAGGATTAATTTAAGGAAACTTTCCTAACATTAACTATCTGTGGAATGCTATTCATGCCAGAAGGAAGTAGGATTTTATACTTGATGCATTCAAGGAAAGAAAATGTGAACCAAGGAATTTATTGTTTGATTTTTATTTTTGAGGAAGGGTCTCAAAGACCCCTGGAGATAACACAGACTTATCTCCAGTCCATATGTAGCTGAGAATGATTTTGAACTACTGATCTTCCTATCTCCATCTTCCCATCACATATATGCACATACGCCAAAATGCATACATGCACATGCCTTATACACAAACATATACATACATGAATACATATACATACGCACAGATACATGCATATCCACATCTACATGACACACACACACACACACACATATATATATATATATACATAAATGTACACACAAATGGACATATACCCCAGAATCACATACATACAAATGTCAACACACATACATACATACATACATAGTCACATAATGCAAAAGCACACATGTATACATAAATACATATATTCACAAATACACACTCACATATACATGCATACTCATACACACATATATGCACACAATTAAACATTGATACATACACATCAACATACACGTACATGCAACACATAACCACTCAGGAATACACAACACATCAAACATATGTACATACATATGCACACAAGTACACATGTGCACATACACATGCATATACACACAGATACACACACATGCGTATATACACATACACACACCCTCTCTGAACACCTTGTGTTTTCAAAATAAAGCAACATACATAGAAACTGCAAGTTGAACACCTGCAATAAAAGGATGTATGGATATGGTTAAAATATGGGAAAAAATCCAAGACACAAAAAGTATTACTTATACATAAGGTAGCTATGACCCAACTATACAAATGTTTATGACAGACCAAAAAAAATCTATATTTTCCCTCCAGTCCTCCAGCTTCTGGATGAAAACCCCCATAAGACATAAAGGAAATCACAGCATGGAATCTGAAAGCAGAACGTAATTATATGATAGGTGCTTGTGTGCAGTACGCTTGCACATATCTATCTCCTTAAAAATAGATTGCATAAAGAAAATCTCTGATTTCATCGAAAACAATAATTATGTCAGTTATACTAAGAAAAGGATTATAATATTGGAATCCTGAATACTCAGTAACTTGCAATCCAGTGTTCCACAAATTCATTGCCAACTGTAATATGCAGGTAGGGTTCCTAGTACAGGCGAGTCTATCATCTCTGTAAATCTGAATATGCAAATATACATGCATGGGTTCGTCTCTATTTATCCCCGGTCTTAGATCCAAGTGAATCTAGTTTTTAAATTCCGCCGTGGAGGACTAGCAGGGAATAGCAATGAGATAGAGTGGTAGTCTGCGATCGGACAGAGCTTGGAACTCTGGGATCCAACTCCTTTGATTGTCTAGCAGTGATGTCCTTGCCTAGCGCTTTATGGGGCAGACACTACCCCATTAACTGAAAGCAGACGCTGCTGCTTTAAACGTTACTGCAAATATCTGTAGGATGCATGGCTCTTCTCTCCCCGTACAATTCTCACCACTGCCTGCGCTGTGCCCCTATCTCCATCGTACTTAGTGAAAACTCACACTCTGAAACAATGACAGCACTGGATTCAGAGTTCTATCAAAGAAGGGAGATAGATTTCTCTTGGTCACCCAGCAATGAGGCACAGGAGGACGTAAGGCATGAGGTCCATCTGTGAGGAGAATGCCCCACAGTGAGCTGCCTGGGTGCTTCTGCTGCCATAATCCATTTAATGTCTCATGACTGGACCTCTTGCCCACCTAGAAAGCCCTAAGAGGAGCATGGCTCATCCAAGGACCATGGAGATGTTTTGTATATCTCTTTTCCAAAGGATGAGATGCATAGCTCTCCCACATAGCGTGGCTTTAAGTATCAAACATTACAGAAAAAGGTTTTGAAATTGTGTGACTTGTGTATTCTTTTTAAAAAAAAAAAAATCAATGTGGACTTTACATAAATGTCATCGATTGAAGTAGATCTTTAATGTTGACATAGAAGAGATTTTTTTAATGTTTTATTAACATCCATTAATTGTACATAATGGTTAAATTGTAACATTTTCATACACATAATGTACTTCAACCGTGCCCATCCTTTATTGCCCTTCCCTGCGCCCTTCCATTCACACTGATCGTCCGTCTCCTCTTAACCATGTCTCCTTCCGTTATGGGGTACCCACCCGAGAAGACTACTCAGACACAGGTGTAAGCCAGGAGAAAGTTTCTTAGCCATACAGTGACTACACTGGATGATTAGGATCCCAGGGTAGCCTTGAGCCGTTCTCAGGGTGGGCTTTTAAGCACAAACACCACATCCTAGGTTAGCAAGACTTAACACGTCAGTTAGCAAGAGCAGTTAGCCAGAAGCAGGACTAACAGAAGCCAAAAGTCAAGGTTAGTACATTTAGAGATTTCCCCAGAACTATGGCCCTTGGTGAATTGGGCTTTGTTTTCACTTTGGCAGATGGTCTACATGCTGTGTTTTATGGCCTGAATGGTAATTTGGTCATGGAGTCAGTTGTGCTAAGATCCTCTGCCTGCCTGCCTGCCTGCCTGTCTGTCTGTCTCTGTCTGTTTGTCTATCTATCTCTGTTTTGTGTGTATGTGTCTGTCTCTCAGTCTTCTCTCTCTCTCTTTCTCTCTCTCTCTCTCTCTCTCTCTCTCTCTCTCTCTCTCTCTCTCTCTGTCTGTGTGTGTGTGTGTGTGTGTAGCCAATGAGTTTTACTGATGTTCTCTGAGGGAGTGATGGTGAAAGCTTGCTCATAGCAGTAATGGCACCTTACCGGTGACTACACTACTGAAGAATGTGTTTCTTTCTCTCCCATCAACCATCAACATCACATAAGTACTCAGGGAGTTGGTATGGCCCCGTGAGCCTGCCCATTCCCTACACTAACTTCATCTTACTCAGGTCTTACCGCAGCGGCTTTGAGTTCAAGAGTACAACAGCCTTGTCCCGGCCAGCAGTCCCCATTTCACACCTGTCTTATCGCATCTTCCACCACTCGCCATCCTGCTGCTCGCCTGACTTCCATGACACTCTCTAAGCCTTGCGGGAAGTGATACAGATGTTTCAATTATGGCTAAGCCCTTACAGCTATGAATCTCTGTGGTCGCTGGTGACTACTGGGAAAGGAAACTTTTCTCACCAAGTTAACAGTAGCACCATCCTGTGTGCATACCCATAGCTCTATAGAAGGCAGTCTGACAGGCAGACTGTCCATTTAGCAAGTCAGCAGCATTAAGTCTCTCACGGGGCCTACAACCTCTCCAGCCAAGGGCTTTTGAAATGGGTTACAGTACCAGGCACACATGTTTTGCTGTGGAACAGACATCAAGTCCAACCAGCATGCAATTGGTTACCACCAACAACGGTCTTGCCACTATTGTGTCAGCGAACTCAGATGGCCTGGCCAGCTGATGTCATTGTGACTCACAGCAGGCAAGACATTAAGCAATTTCAGGGGCTCCAGGGATCATGACGCCTGACCAAGTCCTAGACTGGAGCCAAGCTTGAGGTTCTAATACCCCTTTTCTAGCCTCTTACCCTTTTATAGAACAAGACTGGACCAGAAGTCACTGTTCGTCACCATTCAGGCATACGGTTGTCAACTTTTACTGCATCAGGGAAAACTCCACAGGCAGATGGACTGACTGACAGACAGACCGGATAAATGAGCATATCTTTATTTAAGCTCTGTCACACCCCCATAGAGGATCTCTTTCTGTGCTGCCACCTCAGCTCAGTCCCAGTGGGGCTTCCTACAGCAGAAGCCACTGCTGCCCATATGTCCTCCGCAGGGTGGACAAGACAGTTTTCAGTTTAAGCAGTACAGTGGTGGCCTTTCTCCTGTATCTCCTTTCCCACGCTTGCACGAATATTTCAGTAAAATGCGTTCCAGCCGGTGAGTCTGCAGCACAGAGGCTGCACTCATTTCAAATTTTAGTTGGGATTCGGAAAAACGACATGAATTCTGAGCACCATCAGCAACTCAAAAGTTACTTTTCGTGACGAGGTCTCAATATGCAGCCCAGACAACTCACGATGTGTGGTCCGGGAGGACCTGAGACTCAGTTCTGCTTCAGCATCTCGAATGTTGGGATTGTATACACGTCTAATCATACCTAGTCCAAAGAATGCTTTTAAGTCGAATCCTATATTGGAGAAGAAAATGCAATCAGGATTCTATCAGTAACGAGTTGTTAGCCAAGACACCACTGTTCGCAAAAAATTCCTCTGATGCTTTCCAATAAAGTCTCATTGTGTGTTAAGGGAATCCTTTTTGAATTCTGGGTTCCAAAATGGCAAAGGCAGTCACACACTGTATTTGAAAAGGAGGAAATGCTGTTGCATGTGTACCTTACATCGCTGTCCAGCCTGTAGCACAACTTCTGATAGAGGGCAAGGTGACACACGCTTGTGATCCAAGCAGGAGGGAGGAACAGACAGGAGGATGTAGAGTTCAAGACTCTATGTCAAAATGGCAAACTAGAACAATTCTCCTGCTTAACGAGGAGACTCTTTGTATGGGGGTCAGGAGGGTTGGCAAGATGCAGATGAGAAGACTGCTTTCCCTCGTTCCCTTCCCTCCCCCTCTCCCTCCCCTCCCCCTCTCCCTCTCCCTGTGCATTCATGTGTGCACACATGTACATGCGTGTTTCACATCCCATTTTAGTCATCTGTCTTGCTGCTATAACAGAAATAGCCTAGATGAACAGCTTAAGCAAGTGGCTTGTGGTTCTAGGGGATACAGCCATCATGGTGGACTACAGGGCTACAGTCACAAAGTTCAGAGAGATGGACGCTGGTGCTTAGCTTGCCTTCTCCTTTATATTCAGCCTGGCGCCTCCAGCCCCTGTATATTTAGAGTGTGTCTTTCCACTTCAATGAACAGCGTCCTGATAATCTCACAAAGACGACGTGTCCAGAGGCTTGTTCCTATGGTGATTCTAAACCGTCTCCCAGTGCCTTAACGTTTGGTTCTGTTTTGGTCCCGCTGGTTTGTCAAAACCCAAGTTGTGTTTATAAAGACACAACAAACCTGTATCGTGGACAGTATCAGGGGTGACGGGTCACCAGACCGAACCAACTCAATGTGCGTGGTAAGGTAGTTTGTGGTCTTGTATGTTTGCTTGGCTATCTTTGGCTTGTCTTGGTTTACATTCTTCTTATGTCCTAGCCCTGCCAGCCCACCCCAGACACTGTGTACTTGACAACACCTTTCTTCCCAGCACTCAGAAGGTAGAGGCAGGTGGATCTCTGTGAGTTGAAGGCCAGCCTGGTCTACATAATCAGTTCAAGGGTAGCCACGGCTACATAGAGAAACTTGTCCAAGACAGCAACAACAAAGGAGGCTAGTACTTAGTTTTTCAGGGGGCAGGGAGTACATTGAAGGTGATTGTGAATCAAGAGTTCAAAGGTCAACAGCAGCCGTGCTAAAATAGGAGCCCTCACAGGCTTCACCCCAGATGCCTGAATTGCAATGATTTCCTGGTACCACCTCAGGTGGTGACTGCACACCTTCACGTCTGAGAAGCCACGGTGGGACGAAAACTTCTCCATTCACCCAAGACACAGAGCAAACTCTGGTGAAATAGGGAAGGACAATGACACACAGGACCTGTTTACCCTGATGACAAAGTCAGGGAACACCAAAGAGGGCGGGGCTGAGAGACTGACAGGGCTGGTCAGACTAACTCGGAAATGGCAGTCTTTACTCAAAGAACACTGAGAACACCCTGCACTGCTCTGCCTTAATAGCCCACGTCTCCTCTGCAGCACATTAGGGAAGGGGCAGAAAGCTGGAAGCACACCGCATTTTGTACAGGTGAGGTCTGAAGACGCCGGCTGCAGAGCCACGGGGCCTAATGTAAGCCTTTTAAGAGAATCTCACACAGCTCTGATCTTGAAGGGCCTCCCATGCTCTTCTCTGCTGTTCTTACTGAATTTTTAATAAGAACAATTCCACACAGCTCGAAAGCACTACTCAATTAAGAGATATTCCTACCAGGCATCTTTGGAATCCTGCAAGCACCTCTTCTCTGTTTCCTGATGACCCTCAATTTGGTTGTGTCGAGAGGTTGGTGGGGAGGAGGGGAGGGGAAACGAAGGTTATTTTTTTTTTAATTGCAAGTTCAATTTTACAATGTTCTCGATGAGACGGCAAGACGGGGTTTGCGAAGACAGACGCGCCACTTGGGTACCGGCTGCCAGGAGGCAGTAATACAGTGCCTTAGTAACCAATCATAATTTGGAATTCCGAGGGGGCATTTTTGATGGGATCCTTTATGCCTTAGCTGTCCTTGAAGCTTTACCAAGGTCATGTGGAATCATTTGCAAAGAAACAATTGTGTGTGAATCATGGAACCTCAACCACAACTTAGAAACCTAACCTGGTAATGTATGGCTTATAACAGAAGAATTACCGCCAAGCGCTTCCTGGTAAAACCTACCTTGCATTAATGTGTCCTTTCTAAAGACCTGTTTCTAGAGATTTAAATCAGGCCACAAATTTTCGCTAGCTGCTCCCAGTTTTCAGCTGAGGATTCATGCTTACACCTATATCTGTGCGTCTCATACATCAAACGTGAGCGTGCCTGCTTGTGTATAGGTATTTATGACAGCCACCCCCAGCACCCCCGCCTGCATTGGTTAATTTTAAAATCACAGAAGCATCATGGCAGGGACAGTGAATTGGATTCATTGTGCCTCTTTACCCCTGACCCACCTATTGTCTAACATGTGAAAAAAGCTTACTAACATCAGCGAACTATAAATGGGCCGACCACATACAGGATCACGTGGGTAACACAGTTAAAGTAGAAATAAGGCTAATATCATCACTGCTGTAGTTTCTGTGCTGTTGCTGTAGTAAAGCACCCTGTTCAAGGTGGCATGTAGAAGGCATGGTTTATTTGGCTCTCCATTCCAGAAGGTTACAAGTCCATCACGTAGGGAGGCGGGGTGGCAGGTAGTGAGAGAAGGCAGCTGGGAGGTTTGCATCTTCACCTGACAATATGAAGCTGAGAGTGAGGTGAAAGTGTGGTGAAGTCTCAAAGCCTGCCCCGTGAGGTACCTCAAAGCCCACCCCCATGACATACCTCAAAGCCTGCCCCCATGACATATCTCAAAGACTGCATCCATGACAAATCTCAAAGCCCATCTCCCATAACATATCTCAAAGCCCGCCCCCATGACATATCTCAAAGGCCGCCCCCATGACATATCTCAAAGCCCGCCCTCATGACATATCTCAAAGACTGCATCCATGACAAATCTCAAAGCCCATACCCCATAACATATCTCAAAGCCCGCCCCCATGACATATCTCAAAGCCCGCCCTCATGACATACTTCCTTCAGCAAGGTTGTATCACCTGCACATACAGCACAGTCATCCATGTCCCACTGCTCAAGCCTGTGGAGGACGGTCCTCCCTCCACCCACCAGCAGCTTGTATCAAGGTTGTAACTACACATCCCAGTGAATTGATCTTTGTAACACGGATGACTGAGACCAAGAGGAAAACGTTATACATGGGGTCTCGGAACATGGAGTCTCACAGCCTGTCACAGGTTAAAATACACAAACGCACCAGTAGGAAACCTTTTTTATGAACTCGAAAGGAACCTTTACAGGAATCTTTATTTTATGGACTTGGAACCACCTAACAGCCAATATTCAAATCCAGCTGCTATAAGAAAAAAATGCAGCCATGTCTTAGTTACTTTTCTATTGATGGGAGAAGACTTCATGACCAAGACAATTTAAGGAGGAAGAGAGTATCAGGGAGTTACAGTTAGTGTGCATTCATGAGCGTCCTGGTGGGGAGCTTGGCAGTCAGCAGGCATGGTGCAGGAGAAGCAGCTGAGCGCTCCCAAACTGAGATACAACCACAAAGTAGGTAGAGCTACAACTTGGAATGGTGTGGGCTTTTGAAACCTCAAAGCCTACCCTCAGTGGCACACCTATTCCAACAAGGACACACCTCTTTCAACAAGGCCACACCCCCTAACCCTTCTAAAACAGTTCCACCAACTGGCAATCAAGTATTCAAATATATGCGCCTGTTGGAGCCATTTTCATTCAAACTACCACAGTGAGTTCGTGCTTGGATAATTTCTTCAATAAAAGCTGCAGAAATTTTCCTACAAGTAGATGAAGTTATGCTGTACAAAGTATGAAACCCTTTTTACATAGAGGCCAGAAGTCAGAGCCCTTGGCATAACAAATGTTCAAACACATCCCACACCCCTTTCTAATAGCCCGCATTCCTAGAGGACCTGTCAAGGTTACTCTTCAACTTAGTTGGACTAACGCTCCATTTGACTTGGCCAGAAACTACCTGTCAAGATTGTTTTTTCATGGTCAACTTAACACAATCTCATGTTACCTGAGGAGAGGGAATGTCAACTGAGGGATGGCGCTGAGCACGGTGACCCTTGGCCATATCTAGTACACACCATTTGGTTGTTGATTGTGTGAGGGGGCTCAGTCCACTGTCAATGGCACCATTCCTAGGCACAGGGGCCTGGGCTGTACATGAAAGCCGAGCATGAGCCAGTGAGCAGCAGTCCTCTGTGGTTTCGGCTTCAGGTCCTGAGTTCTTGCCCTGATGTCCTTCAGTTATGGACTGAAGTGACCCAGAAGTGGAAGCCAAATCAACTGTCTCCTCCCCTAAGTTACTTTTGGTCAGTGTTGTGTTATGGCAACAGGGTGAAAACTGGAATTCTGTCTTTATGACCAAATGGCTGACAGGAGCCAAGGTTCTTGAATGTGTGTTTAGCTCTGAAACACATTCTTGTTAACCTTTTAAGGTATAATTACATAACATAAAATTTACTGATTGTACTGATTTTTTTCCAGTAAATATGCACAGTCGTTTAACAATAAGCATCATGATTCATATGTAAAATAGGTGTGCATATACATATGGTTAAATATATGAATAATTTCATGTATAGTAATAATATAATATGTGTATAAAAGATTGGTAATAGGATATTCCAGGACCTCAAAATTATCTCTCATATCCACTAACAGTGGGACTTTTTCCGTCACCCGCAAACTTGGATGTTATAGTTAGCATTGCTGTTTGCTGTGATAAAACACTAACATCAGTTTGGGGAGCAAAGGGCTTATTTGGCTCACAGTCCATCACTGAAGGAAGCTAAGGCAGGAACCTAGAGGCAGGAGCTGATGCAGAGGCCATGGAGGAACACTGCTTACTGGCTTGCTCCTCATCACTTGGATAGTGTGCTTTTTATACAAGCCAGGACCACAGTGGGATGGGCCCTCTCACATAGAAAACAGCCCCATACACTTGCCTACAGGCCAATGTGAGAGAGATTTTTTTCTTCTTCACAGGTGATTTCAGTTTCTGTCATTCTGATGAAAACCAGGAAGCACTCATAGCCACCACTGATCTATCTCCTGTCTGTATGTCTCTACCTTCTCTGGATGATGTGTATAAATGGAATCCCACAATGTGTGATCACTTGTGTGTGACTTCTATGATCACTTAATATGATGGTCTGGGACTTAACCTTTGTGGTGGTTTGTAGATGCTAGGTCCAGGGCATGGCACTATTAGAAGGGTGGCCCTGTTGGAGTAGGTGTGTCAATATGGGTGTGGGCTTTAAGATCCTCATCCTAGCTGCCTGGAAGCCAGTCTTTCACTAGCAGTATTCAGATGAAGATGTAGAACTCTCAGCTCTGCCTGCACCATGCCTGCCTGGATGCCACTATGTTCCCACCTTGATGATAATGGACTGAACCTCTAAACCTGTAAGCCAGCTGCAATTAAATGTTGTTCTTTGTAAGACTTGTCTTGGTCATGGTGTCTGTTCACAGCAGTAAAACCCTAACTAAGACAACCATGTTGCAACATGTATCAGCGTATCTTTCCTTTTCTAACCTTGATTCCTTAGCCTGTGCAAACACAACTCACCTATCTACTCTCTGGGGACAAACTTGTGGCCTGTGCAGGTACTTAAAGTCTCTATCCCCACATTGGTGCTGCTGGGAGACAAGGGAACTCATGAGATGCCTAGCAGGAGGTCCTCATGTCACTGACTGTACTTTTGAAAGGGGTTGTGGGGTTTCACATTCTCATTTGTTTCCTGACTCTGGGATAAGTAGGCTTGGGCCACCAAATCCTTCTTTCAGAGCAAAGTGCCTTGTCGCAGGCCCAAAGGACAAAAAGCTTCAAACTGTGAACCTCAATGTTTCGTCTATCCTTGACAATTTACCATCTTGAGTGTTTCATTTTAATAAGGGGAAGCTAACTAGCAGGTTGTTTCTATTTTAACCACAAATCAAACGTACGCATCTCAGCTGCTAGGAAGTGGCAGGAGCTGCACGGGTAGAGGGTGGGCATGGGAGAGAATTTCAGTTTACTCAGAAAACTCGGGTTTTCAAGCACTTTGAGCAACACAAAGGTCCAAGTTTCCAAAACCATGAGCCATCAAACGATAAAGTTTTACCTACAAAAAAGATAATTTTTCCCCAATTTTCCTTTTACTGACAGAAGTCTTCAAATAGTTGAGGCTAATTTTGGCTCACATTTATAATTTCATTTAATTCCCCAAATAATCCAGAAACCTACCAGGACATTTGCATCGCATCGTCTCAGCAGTAAAGGGGTGAGGCTTTGGGGTGATGCCCGACACCTAGGAGTCTGCGTGCCTGACCACTGCACCTCAGCCAAACCTCCTGAAAGCCATCTCCTGATCCCAGGCAGCTTAGAGATGCCGAGGAAGTGCCACGGAGGCCTGGGCCTCCTCTCGCTGCCTGGTAACCAGCAGTCGACATCCACATTTCTTTCAGATGGTTGACTCCTTGAATATTGGGAAGTAGGTCTGGCTTTGTCTCCGTCTTCTCTGCAACACATTAGCCCAGCTCCCTCTCAAATGTATGGCAGGCATTCGACAAACCCGGGTTAGAAGACCATGATATAAATAAGTGCTAATGGTTCTTCTACAGTAAGATTGTGAATCACTTCACACTTCCAAAACGGGATCCACTGTGTCACTTGAATCAGCCCATTTGGTGCCTGTACTCCAATATTGCAGAGTATTTGTTCAATGAAATGGTTGGATTTTCGGTGTATTTGTGATAAGCAGAACTCTTTGAGACAAACTAACTGACCACTGTGATTGCTCTGCTCAATGGACTCACGCTACCAAGTAATATCATTTAATAATCATTAAGCCAAAGAGCGACTGATTTCCCTTGCTACCAGCTAAGAATGTGTCTGTCTGGTGGTCACAGGAACTTAACTAAGATTATCTTAGCAGAATAATTTTTTTAAAATTTTTATGTGAATGTTTGTGTATATGTATGTGTCTATGTATGTATGTATGTATGCATGCATGTGCACCACATGTGTGTAAGTGCCTGTAAAAGCTGGAAGAGGACATCAGGTCCCCTGAAACGTGAGTTACAAACAGTTGTGGACTGCCATGTGAGTACTTGAACCTACGAATCCTTCGTAAGAGCAGCCAGTGTTCCTGAGCCCTGAGCAATCTCTTCAGGCTCCTCGAGCCATTTTGAATAGAACACTGTGTTAGCCTCAGGTTATCCAGGCCAGTGCAATGGCCAAAAAATTCAGAGGCACGGATTGAGTCTGGGTCGTCTCTCTTCCACTAGCACAGGGGATGTCACAGTGACAGAGAAAAACAGGACAGGAAACAGAGTGATCACACACATTGACCCAGAGAGGAGAGAAGGGATCACCCGTGCTAAAGCAGCAGTGAAGGGGTTAATCACACACTGACCCAGAGAGAAGAGAGGGAATCACACCCACTAAGCTGGAGAGGGAATGAGTCATCACACACTAAAGTCCCCAGAGACATGTCCTCTGTTACTTGTTTTTTACAGCACATATTCATTGAGTCTACCAAGTGCTTACCAGTGACCTGAGGTCCAAGGACCCAACAGGAAGTCAGGACGACGTTTTCCACACCTTCCTGGACTTTATGGTCTTCTGGACAGTCACCAAAAGCTCCCATCTCCTGAATAACATAGTTGAAGGTCTAGGCCAAGCTTCCTGAACTCTGTATCACTGACATGGTGAGGTGAATTGTGGGACAATCAACAGCATCACTAGCATCACTAGACTCTGCTCACTGGGTGCTGGAAGCACCTCCCTTCCCCTCCATTTCCTCATTTTGACATCATGGACATCTACCGATGCCAGGTTTCCCCTGCGAGTCGAGGTCAGACATCCCTCCATTGATGAGTACTGATGGAGGCATTGATCTTAACTGTGTCAGATGTACCAGTTTTCTGACATTTGGGCCAGTCCCATGAGGTGCCTCATTCCAGGAATACAGAGGGGAAAATCCATGGTTACTGAGACATGGAGTCAGTTCTTCACAACTGCAAAGTTGGCCCCAGAAAACCTCCTTACCCTGTCCACCTGATACCGTACCTCCTGCCAGGCAGGGGGCTCCATGGCCACCCTTTAGTTGTACAAAATCCAGGGGCAGGGGTGACATGAAGCATGTGACAGAATCCAAATCCATTACCTACTCGTTCTCAGTGAGCGTCTGGGACATGGGAAGAAATATGTGAATTACAGCCATTAGTGTCACTACTGCGGGTCTGAGAGCATTGCCACCCAAAACCAGATTGAGGTTTATTAGCAAGAGAGAAGCATGGGCTGGATGTCACGACAAAGTGACAAATAACAGCGCATTGGATAATGGCGCATAACGGTGCCAAAACCGCCCTGTTCCCTAAAGCTGAGGGATCAATTTCATGTAACAGCTCTACCAAGATATGGAAATGCAAGTAAAGTAGACGGGGAGTTAAGACAGGACCCTCTCTTCTACCATTTGAACTGGAAATCCATCCATCATGGGAACTTAACTGCTTACCATGAGTTTAGATGTGACAATGCGATACAGGCTCTAAGGAGCATTAAAAGCCAGTGTTGTACACAGAGGATTCTCAGTATCCATTGTTCCTATCTACCAAGTCCAAAGTGGAGAAGAACTTCTTGAAGCAGGTGGCCAAAAACGCCATCACCTATCACCTGCAGACATAACTGAGAATTTGTCCAAACCAGTCTCTTACTTCTAAAGCTATGTATGGATTCATCCATGAATTTACATACACACATAGGTATATGCAGATCTATGCATTTGGTAGCTACACACTGCTCAAAATATGGAGGAGATGGGGCTGTCCTTCCCACACTGGCACAGGGACCAGAGTTCAGATAGATTGTTGGCGTACATGCAGAATTCCTGACACACCAGCACACATCTACAATCTGGGCTCTAGGGAAGTAGAGGCAGGGACATCCTGAGATCTCACTGGCCAGCCAGTCAAACAAGTCATCAGATTCTAGGTTCGATAAGAAACTCAAAAAATAAGGTTGGTAAATGATAGAGGAAGAGAGAAAAGATGGTCTTCTGGCCTCTATATGCACATGGGCAAATGAATGCACACACAATGTATACATGCAACACCACACACACACACACACACACACACACACACACACACACACACACCACACACACACCCCACATACACACCACACACACACACATACCACACACAAGTCTTTGTAGCCCAATCCTCCCTGCCCCCACAAATGGGTTCTACGATTAGCAGGTCTAGTCTAAGTGCGTGATGAAATGCTCCAAGACCACATTTGTTACTTATGGTTGGGGCCCTGACTCTCCCTTGTTTCTGCTTTTGACCCCCTCCACTGGCTTTGTGTTTTGAGGCTTACTCTGTGAACTCCGAGGCTCCAGCTTCACCACTGGAAGGCTCAGTGACTTCTAGCACATTCCTTCAGCCTCTCTGTGCCTCTCACTCTTGTGATGATTCAATTATTCAGCAAAGCTGCTCCTTAAAGCCCTGTGCTGGAGAGAGTGGACAGAGGGTAAGTGTTAGTCCTTAGTGTTGCTGCTTTCTCTACTCAGCCACTCAGACTAGGCTGGGCGGTGGGCACTGGGTGGTAGACAGTGTACACGTCCCCACCCATCACTGGAGTCTGGAAAATAAAACTTCCTGGTTATCCAGGAAGATGTCAGGGTCCCTGTGGGAGCCAAAACAGAAAGGTTCTGCAAGCTACTTTTCTATTGCTCTGATAAGACACCATGACTAGAGGCCACTCAAGGGAGAGTTCATTTGGACTTATGCTTCCAGATTCCATGACGGGCAGAGTGGGGCCATGACAGCATGAGCAGGAAGTTGAGTGCTCTCATCTGGAACACAAATACAAAGCAGACAGAGGGACAAATTACAAACTGGGAATCCTGGAGGATTTCCTCCCACAGGCCAGACCTAAATCTCTCCAAACAGTGCTACCAACTGGGGACCAAATGTTCAAATACAGGAACCCATGGGGTACACTCCTATTCAAGCTACTACAAGGGTAGATAAAGTCTGTTTTGAATCGTATAAGCTGAAAGCAAGGGGAGAACTGACTGACCTCTGCTCCAGAGATGCTCTGATGCCTAAAGAGATGGGAAATGAACAGTGGAGGCAGAGTGGGAAAGATGAATGGAAGAGGTGATTGCAGCAGCTGAGTGTTCCCTCCGCTCATGCAAGCATTCCCTAAGAATTGGACCCTATGAAGCAAGGACACATCCTAGGGCATCTTTGATGTAGGCCAGTATTTGGGTGGGAAACAGGGTGGTCATCTTTGCTGTTAAATTTGTTCCAAGATCTTCCTAATCACATCTCTATTTCCTCTGTGCAAAACTATAGAATTCCTGAAATGTGAATCTACCGCAAGCTGGCTTTGCAGGGAGCCATCTGGGTCTCCAGTGGCCTTGTTTGCCTCCATGATCCCTGTTTAAAAAAAAAATTTACAAAGCTATGCAATGCTAAAGATTAAAAGGCTGTCTCATGTCACAGATTTCCATATCTTTTTTAAAATGCATTGAGATCTTGTATGGTAGGGATGAATTCCCACTGGGACACAGATGGAGTAGTGCTATTCCTTTGGGCAAAGTCAACACATTGTTTCCCTCTAGTAGACCAGTACTCTATGGACCAGCAATGTCAACGTCAAGTGGGAATTTGTAACAATGTCAGACTCTCAAGTGTTATCCCAGACCTCCTGAATCCAGGTGATTTAAGCACATGCTCTAAGGGGAGAGGCACAGAGTTGGCTCAAAGCAGTCTCCATCTGGGCCACACCCATGGTCTCTGTGAAGTTAAAAGCCAGGACTAGGGTGAGACAGGGACAGGTAAGGAGAGCCCTGATCCCTGTTCCACTCAAGTGGACTCTTAACCCTTGCACATTCCTGAGCACATTTTCTCTCAAACACCGTGTCCTGCCTGTAATTCTAGTCTAAGTCTAGTCCGAGCTCTGATGAAGAGAATACACTGCTCTTCATGTCCCAGTGCATTGTGTCAGGACTGGGCAAGAGTCTGGAAAAAACCTAACAGATCTCCTTGTGTTTGCAGTGGAAAAACTCATAAGAGGGAGAGGAATGGTCTAGAGTTGAACTTCTAATGAGTGGATGGTGAGGGGGGAGACATCATCTTTTAAAAGAGACCAAGACAGAATTCTTATGTGCAATACTAAAAGTGTGGATTAGAAGGGGGGCAAAAACTTCCAAATTACATTTGGTCAGACTTAAACGGCAACGTTAGGGAGATAGAGACAAACTTAATATGGAAGAGGATTTGTAAACCATACATCTGATTAAAAAAAAAAAAAGACATAGCAGGAGATCATACAAAGAATGCTTAAAAGAAGAATATCACAGATAGTTGCCAACAACGGAGAAAGGATTTGAACAGATATGCCAGGAGGAGCCGTGTAGAGGGCAATGGTCTCACAGGTCACCGCTGATGGTCATGGGAAAGGTCAGAGGGGAGAGGCCGCCATATGAGTTTTCTTTTTGGAGTGTGTTCTTGTGTTGTGTTGTTTGTATGTGCATGCATGCCTGTGTGTCTGTCTATGTGTGTCTGTCTGTGTGTCTATGTGTATGAATGTCTATATCTGTGCGTATATCTGTTTATGTTTGTGTGTGTATGCGTTTATGTCTATGTGTGTCTTAGTGTGCATAACTGGATATGGGGGCCAGGAATACATGGAGTATCTCCCTTGTTCCTTCACCTTCTTTTCTTTGAGACAGCCCTGCTCAGTAAACCTAGAGCCCACCAAATCAGCAAGACTCACTGGCAAGATTGCCTGATCTGCCTCTGATAGCCTTTGCCCAAACTTGGGATTACAGACAACATATGCCCGGCTTTTCATACGGTTTTCTCCCCGTGGTTCTAAACTCAGGTCCTTGCAGGGACATGGCAGTCATTTTAACCAACTAAGCCATCTCCTTGGTTCCCACAATTCTGCAGTATCTGAAACGGTAAGGCTGACTCTTCCAGACACTGAAGACACTGAGAAACAATTGCATTGCTCATACCAGGCTGAGGGAGGGTAAAATGGTCCATGCGTCTTGGGAAATAATTTTTCATCTTAGAGAAACATTAAACCTACATTTCCTAGTCCAGATAAGCCTTTCCAGAAGGGATGGAGACACGTGTACAGAAAAAGACTTAGTTGAGAACATTCACAGAACTCTGGGTCTAGAAGCCTCAGTCAGAAATGGCTCAGACATTCAGCCACACGTGAGTGGGTAGAGATCTTGTGGAATGTCTACATGAGGTAAGAATACTTAGCAATGAAGACAAAGGAAGTATGGATGCCCACATGCCCACGGCAGATTGTGCAGAGTGATGGAAGCCAAGCAAGTAAGGATGGTAGGCGAATAGAGCTATACAAAAGTCTGTAGAATGCAAACTAAGTCACAGTTGTATAGCTAAACAGCAATTGCGTGGGACCTCGGGGCCTCGAGCAGAGATGACTGGGAATGAGCGTCCACCACGGAAACTTCCGGAAGTGACAACTTTATATGTTATTCTGAGAGTGGAGATGGTTCCGTGGGCACCCTCCTATAGTGGTATGCATCAAATTATGCACTTTATACATACAATTAATGGTGTATCAACTGTACCTTGGGTTGTTAACGTTTTAAGAAGAAGCACAGAAGCATCAGATTTCTCATGACACCCCGAGCTCTTCCTTAATCAAGCACAGACACTTCCCATGAGTGGATCCTTCTCCCTGGAATGCTGCCCCGCTCCGTGCCCTCAGAAGACGTGTTCCTTGTATCCTGGGTATCTTTGTTCAGCCACTGCCTGCTCTGTCAATAAGCTTGTCTGCACTCCAGCCCTCCCTTTTCCCTTCCTCAGCTTTATTCTATTGGTTCAGCTCATCACCCAATGTATGCCATACCCCACCTGTTTATCTAATCATTCAAGCATCCCGCCCACTAGAACATAAGCTCTGGGACCACCCAGATCGACTGATCCCTGCCTCTGTGTCCAGACTTCTGGAATAACGGTTGCCACAAGGAAAAAGTGAATAGTGAATGGGTAGATCCATGCATGTCTTCACTGCTTTGGTGTTTACACCTCCTGGGGACATTTGTGACTGTCTTCTAGATTTGACTACAATTCAGAACTCTTACCAAAATTGTTTTTGAGTTATCCGTGTCATGCAGCAGAAGTGTCAGAAGGCCCCCAATTAAATATGACACAATAGAATGTTATAGCACCCCATGACTTAATGAATCATTGTAGGAAAAGTTGTTGAATTTAGAGAAACTTCATTCAGGATGAGACCCTTTGAGGGAGTCTAGATCCCAGTTTTGCTACCTGTAAAAATGTAAACGCTCTCACCTGGTCTGGAAGAGCATCTTTGAAAAGTTGTAAGGTCCTTTTAAATGTCTGCTGCTATGGCACAGACTGGACCCCACATCTTGCCCTACCCTGCTACAGATCTCTGGCAATTCATTTCCCTCTCTAAGACTGCTTCCGCAGCTGTCAAAGGAAGGCAGAAATTGTCCCTTTGTCTTTGGAATGTTGTAAGAACAAAGTCAAACGATGCTTGAAAACTGTCAGTCATGCAGACAGTACTGGAAAACACCGTTCGCCGTATCAATCCAGCTTCCCCTTCATTTTGGTCTCTCTGTAATCCTGCACTGGTTACGCCTGGTGTCCAGAACCTTCCAGCAACTACAGAGCGCTTCAAATTTAGTTTTGACTCTGCTATTTATGAATCTCGAAAGTGAATGAATTAAAGCAGCTAGCCAGTAAAATTTAATTAGTGAGGGCTTCCAGGTAGAAAGCTTAAAAAAAAAAATCAGGATTGTGTTCCACCCACCCATCTGGGCCTGGAGAGTCAGGAAGTTTAACCTGATTCCACACAGCTCCATTTTCAATGCCACAGTGAGCAGTAGAGACTTAACAGCAATTAAATAGTCCCCGCTGACCACTGAATATACAGTACGTCATGTCAGGCGAGGCAAAACTGTCAGATTAGTGGAAATTCATTTTGGGATTGCTGGGTAATTTCAAGAGCTGACAGCCAAAGAAAAATCTGTGATCTCTCGTGTGTGCCAGCACCTATCACTCTTCAACAGCAGTTGTTTGGGCATGTAGCAGCTCTCCAGACTCCAACACTGGCTTCTAGAACACAGCTGGAAAGAGAATGGCAGGTTGCTGTTTTATATTTTATTTTATTATCTTTTATTTGGAACACAGTCCTGTTGAATAGCCTAGGCTGCTCTGAAATTCACACCCCCTCTGCCTTAGCCTTCTGGGTACACTAGGATTGGATTCCAGGTCATTCCAACACCAAACAAGAGCTCTCAGTGAGGGCTGACAGTAGCTCACAGAAAGCACAGAGAGATGCTAACAGACATTTTGGGTTATTCCAATTCAGAGATGCTATGTGCTGTAGTATGGTACCCTCCAAAGATGAGCCCCCAAACCATCCAGCCCCAAACACCATCAAACCAAAGTCAAGCCATACCCATCTGTGATAGTAATGCTAAATTATGGTCCCTGAATCACAATCATTTGCTACAAGAGTAGCAGTGATCTTACATCAAAGATATAAATTACAGAGCTGGAGACAGGTAGAGCCCATAGCCTGTGTGCGTTCCTGTCTATGGAGCAGCTCTGCACAGAATTCTGGTGCAGGTCAGAGGTTGAGAACAAGTGGCCCAATGCCATCAGAGCATGGGAGCTACACCCTATGCTTACCCCAGAAAAATAAAGAGTCTGAAACAAATTTGGCCATGAGGAATCCAACTTGTAGGACCATATCTCTCCCAAATCTCTAGATAACTAGATAGTCTATTTTCTGAAACCACATAAGAATGTCACTAACCTGTCAAGGACTTCCTCTGTGATGTACAGAACTAGATGGTTACCATATAGCCCCTTACTCCTAATTGAAATAATCCACCTCAAAGGGAAGCCTCTATAGACTCAGAAGGCAAAAAACAATTCACAAGTCTCAGGAAGTCCCTGAAACTTACCAGATGCACAGAAACTCTTAACATTATATAAGGAGTAAGGACTGATGAGGAGAGGACACTCTGACCTGTCAAGGTACCTGCAAATTGTGCAGAGAGCTCCATAGCTACAGTTTCCTTGAGTTGTCACCCACCCTCCCACCCTGTAGTTACCTCTCAACAATACAGCTGACTTTGCATCATCCCTGACCCTGCAAGTAACCCCAAAATAAACTAATTAGCTCACCCAGTAGGATTTTGGTGCCATCATATTTGGTCTATCATCAATTTCTCATCTGACAGTGATAAGATATTTGTTCATGTGTCCTCAGGAATATGATGATATGGTCATGACTTTTGGAAAACTCTGGAATCCCCACCATGACTCTCAGGAGGTCAAAGTATATTACAAGCAGCATGGGGATGATATATACTCCCCCATATGTGTCAGAGCCTTGGAGAAATATACATGGAAACACATCACCTCAACCAATTTTTGTTAAATAAAGGTTAATAATTCTTATGCAGCAGCAGGACTTCCCACATGTCATGTGTCCCTGCTATACATTTTCCCTGCCTGGTTTCCACTCATTTTCACTACCCAGGATCACGGGTTTTATTCTCAACCTTATTCAGAAACAAAGAAAGCAAAGCTGATGACCACGTCAGGGATGTTGTGCCCAGGCTGATGACCATGACAGGGATGTTGTGCTGGGGTTCCCACACTCGGGAAAGTTCGCCTGTTAGTGAGCAAGCACAAAGGAGAGCCGGCAGAGTCCTGGACATTTGGATGCTTACCTCAGTTTCTTCCCCCTTTGGTAAAATGAAAGGTTTGAACCAAAGCAGCTTGCAAATATCTTCCCCTCTAAGCAGGGGCTATTACAAGCTGTGAGCAATATTTTTCTGTTTTCTAAGGATCTGCACAACAAATTTTGGTTGATGTTCACATGGGCTTCATTATGTGATATTGATAGAGCATATTGAATTTTTTAGAGTGCTTCTCTATCCGTGATACCACTTCAGCTGACACCCATTCTGTGAGCTCCAGACAGCAACCACAATAGATTCTTTGATTCTTGGATGTTAAAAAGAGACATTGGTAGCCAGAGCCTATTGGACCCTTCACATCTGCTGGACGATTCTTGTCCCTTTGACCATGACAGTGACATTTTGAGTTGATAATTAATAACCCAAAGACTTAAAATTTTGTGTGTGTGTGTGTATGTGTGTGTGTGTGTGTGTGTGTGTGTGTGTGTGTGTGTGTGTGTGTGTGTGTGTGCATGAATAAAGGAGTGAATAAGTCCCCAAAGGCCAGAAGAGGGCATCAGATTCCCTGAAACTAGAGTTACTAGTAATTGTAAACCACACTACGTGGTTGTTGGGAACTAAACAGGTTCTCCATCAGAGCAGCACACACTCATAGCTCATAACTCATGAGCATTCATTCAACTCACTCTTTAGGTGAGAAACTGAGGCTCAGAGAGGAGAGATCAAGGTGTAAGAGGGTCATATTGTAAGTCCTAGACCCAAGATAAGCTCTTAGCCCAATGTCACATGCATGATGAGAAACTGAGACACAGCTGGGCCTCCCCTGATATTAGTTACTGAGTTGAAGCTTTGACTCCCTCTTAGATGCCCGCCTCCTGTCTTGTGCCACCGCTCTTGGCACACAGATGGGATGGATCAGGTCCATTATTACTGGTGGCTGGGAATAAGGATCTGGGCATAAAATTAGTGCCTGGTTCATCCTATCCGACCCCCATGATGAACGCATAGCTTACCTACCATCCATCCACCAGCTTTCCTCCATTGGGGGTAGGGCAGGGAGCGGAGGCGGGACGGGAGGCCGATCTCCATGGCGCTGGCTCCCTTTAACAGATGCAGGGGCCTCCTGGGAGATGAAGCTCGTTGGCTCTGTCACTCCTGAGTAATGCACCATAGCTCCCTAGTGGGGAGAATGGCAGATTATACAATAGTGTGCCGTGGTTTGCAACTGTCTTAAAATAACAAATCCCCTCTTCTGCTTGCGAGCATTATGCTTTCATAAAACCAAAAAGAGTGGCCACAAATCCCAGCTCGAGCTAAAGGGCATGTCTTGTAAATTCATGTTCCTTACATCCTTCTCTGTGCCCTGCCCCCAACACACACCTTTCATAATTCACAGTGGTTGTGCAGCTTGTAGCTTTATTTATCTTTTGGCGGGGGTGAGTGGTGGGGGCATTTTCAGTGCTTGGGGGGATAATTCTTCACTAGAGTGTTGGGGTAAGAAAGGATGCTATTCTGTATAGTAGCCGATGTTTATCTGTGCTACTGATCTCTGTCCACCATTAGTGATTTGGAGCGTGTTCCTCGAATTTTTGAATCATGTATTTGTTCCAGATGAAATGACCCGAAATACCTTCAGATGTCTCCAGGTGACTGGGGCGAGGGGTAGACGGCAGCTGAGAACCTCAGGGTGCACAGAAATGACCCTGCCATACTGTGGAGGAGTGTAGGTAGACAGCATGCTATTAAATTTACTTTCCATTTGCTCTGTATTCAATGTTTTAGCTATCGACACAAAAGGATGGACCTGGTCATTATATTATCATATACATATATATCCGTCGCACTTTGAGTGAGCGCGTGAGTACGTTCGTGGATGACTGACACCGAGTCTCTCGCTGAACCAGGAATTGTTAGATTCAACTAGACTGGGTGGCCAGCAGACTCCAGGGACACTCCTGTCTCCATCTCCCCAGCCCTGGGGTTCTAGGTGCTCCTGGCTTTTCCACAGGAACTCTGAGGCATGGACTCCTGTCCTCACGCTTGCACAGCAAGCTCTTCAGCAGCTGAGCTGTCTCCCCAGACCCCAGTAATCCTACTCTGTCTTAGCACTTTTCTCTCTCTGTTCTTGGTTCCCCTTCCTCCTAAGCAGTCCCTTTCTGCTTGCACGTCATATACACACATGTATGTGTACACATATGTATGTGTGTATACACATGCATATACACATATGTGTTTATACCCACAAATACCTAGCTAAATCTAGATTCCACATAAGAGTCTCTTTTGTTCTTTTGTTCCCCACTACTTTAGGCACCCCCCCCCCCATCTACCTTCTGCTTTCACACCATTCATGTGTGTCAAGATTCTGCATAATATTTTGTCCTCTGTGGAAATCCATCCCAGCCGCGGTCAGCATGGCATGGATCTTACCGCATGACCTTAGACAGCTAAGAACACCCATTCCTCCCACGGTGCCCTCAGGACGGAATTGCCAACATCCCTGCAAGCTGGCAGGGGGCACGGAGAGTATGCTGGGGTAGAGGCCCAAGCTGGCTGCAGCCCCCGCCTCCCCTGGGCTCACACCACCTTCCAAACTTAGAGGTGAGAAGTACAGGTGAGAGCTGTGCAGCCCCCCCCCCCCCCCCAGGGCGAGGGCGGCAGGTTGGAAATAGCTCACAACGGGCGGGCTGTGCGGAGAGGATGGATGGGTTTCCTGCCTGACTTCAGAGCGGGCCAATATGGTAGAAGTAAAATTAGACATCCTCAGCTCATGTGGGCTCAGAATCACGGTTTGCTCCCCGCGCTTCCTTTAAGGGGTTGAACCCCCCGCTCCCAAAGTACTGTTCGCCTCTGCAGAGTCTTTAAAGTTGGAAACCATCACCAATATTTGAAATCTGAGCTAGTTCGTGCTTATATAAGCAAGGTGTCAGGCTTCTTAAGAAACGCTGGCGATTGTGGTTGCCGGGTCTGTAAGGCAATCCGAGCCGCGGCCAGGTTGGGGCGACCCCTGAAGGCGGATAGGTGCTCTGCAGCTCACGATGGACCCACCCAGCCAGCACAAGTCCCCTTTGGACCTGCCTAGACTCTGCAGGCGCCTGGCTTAGGGACGCCCATCGTATTAAAGTGTGTTATATTCAGTAATACTGATGGATCTGAAAATATATCTAATGCATATGTAAGCCACTCTGTGAACCTACCACTAACTTGACCACTTGGATGGGCTCACATTTTCTCCTCTCTCTCTAATTTTTGGTCTCTCACATCCCGCCTTTTCCTTTCCTTTCCTTTTCTTTTCTTTTCTTTTCTTTTCTTTTCTTTTCTTTTCTTCTCTTTTCTTTTCTCTTCTTTTCTTTTCCTCTGTGGTTTTATTCCTTCTGTATGCGACTTGAAATCATACATTGTTTTATTTTTCTTAGATTTGATCTTAATGCAAATGGCATCGTGGGAGGTTTGTTGTTTCACTTGCCTCTGTACCGCTAAGCCCCTCCCACATGCTCACTCCCGGTTCCGGCTTCTTCCGGTTCTCCTACTGTCTAGTACTCCAGCATCCCTTGCTCCATCTGTCTCTCAAGACTCAGGCTGTAAGAATCCTGTCTCAAGGTGTCTTGTAAATTATCATTCCAGAGACGGTGACTCCTGGTTGTTGACTAGGGAACAGTTAGGGTTCTCAGCTTCAACACTGGCTACTTGTCGGCGGCACTCTAGATTTTTCTCTTTATGCATGGCTGTCCTTCTAAACTGTAAATTCCCCCCAAAGGGGGGCCTGTCTGTCTATCAGCACTCAACAGTGGGCATCTCATGTAGCAATAAATAAACAAAACAGTATGGTGATATCTGTAATCTCAATATTCAACTCCTAAGATGTGGATGGTGGTCCAGAGGCAAAGCCACCCTGGTCTATACCTCGAGTTGGAGACCGTCTTGGGTCACTCCATCTCCACAAACACAAAACACCAAAGTACACATATAAGCATATACACAAGCCAGTGAATATATTTTTCTCAAAATTTGATATCCGTGAGCAGGAAAATGAAGTAAGCTTTCTCTTGATACTGGAAGCACCACCTAGACAGCCTTCCTGATGGTGCTGAGCGTGGAGGTGCTCAGTAAATGCATCCCTTGGCTGGAACGGGGAATGACATGGAGTTCTGGGCCTTGGGAAGTCAACACCTGCTCACTCTTTGCCAATCACTCCTATTTCTTAGCTGAAATATGCACATGGTTTGTAAACCATCTTATGTCACACAAAGGAGTTACCGACTCAAACAGCCAGAGAGATGCCGGGTGCTGGGACTGTGGGGCTGCCATTGTGGCGGAAGGGCAGGGAAACTGAACAGTCTTCTCTCTTGTTTAAGTCAAAGTATTATCCTGTCTGCACTGGCAGTCACGCTCCTATGCTCCTGAGTGCAGCCTATTTGTTCAACACCAGGGCAAGCAGAGGGGAGTTTTGTTCCCAAGGAGACACGCCTGATCATTGAGAAGTCTTCTGACTCCACTTTTCTTTCTGACACCCACCCCATGACACATATGATGTGAATGTGCACCCCAAGTCCTGTGTTCAGATTTCTCCCCTATTTTGCATGTTGATGGTATTTGGGGATGGGGCTTGGGAGGTGATTGTTAAGTGAGGTCATGGGAGTGGGGTCCAGGGATGGCATCAGTGGTTTTATCAGAGGGACAGAAGCCAGGGCTAGTGTCTGTCTCTCCACGTGAGGCCCCTGTCACATTCTGATGCAGCTGAAAGAGCCTCCCCAGAGGTTGCACAGATGTTCCAATGTCCTTAGACTTACCGGCCTCCAGAACCACAAGTTAACAAAACATTTACTTTTTTTTTGTTCACAAATTACTTGGTCTCTGGTATTTTGGATGTGGCATTTGAAAATGGACTGAAAAACATCACAGTGATGATTTGTGAGACCTCAGGACCCAGGACTCCTCTCCAAACCCCTTCTCTTTCTCCAAACTTTAACATCTGGCATGCCGACACTTTTGAAATAGCATGGTGGGGTTGACCTAACTTTGGTTTTGAAGTACCCGAGGGGCAGAGGGGACTGAAATCAATAAGACAATGAGATTTCTGGGAATATTGGTAACACGTGTAATCCCAGAATTCAGGAGCTTCAAGCAAGAAGATCACCGTGATCTTCCAAGACTAGCTTGGAATACATAGTGCATGCAAGCCAGTCTCCACTTTGTGGCTTACAGCCATTCATAACTCCAGTTTCAGGGGATCTGATGCCCTTTTCTGAACTCTGCAGGTACCAGGCATATGTGTGGCACACAGACACATATAGAAAAAGACACACATTTAAAGCAATAAAATAAAAAATAAATAAACCTTTAAAATAATTTATAAAGGATGAGGAAGGAGAGGAGGAAGAGGAGGAGCAGGAGGAGGAGGAGGAGGAATTAGAAACAACAGAATTCTGAAGCCCAGATTTCACTCAGAGCCTTGCCCTGCAGCTGCCCAAATTTTAGATACATTGAGATGCAATGGATTCTAACACCTCCTTAGTAGTTGTAGCTCAAAACTGTTCATGGCAGACAACCAGGTACCCTTCTTGACCAAGCAGAATGTGAATAAACCATCTGTAGCTGTGACAGCGTGATTTTCCATAGCTCACTGAATCAGACCTCGTATGAACTGTACACCAAAGGAAGTGACTTCTTGCATGGGATCATTATTTGTACACCAGGGGAGTGTTGAGGGACACCTGCCATGAGAAATCATCTCAGACGAGTTGGCCTGCTTGCCCAGTCATCAGACAATAATTGGCCAGCAGGACTCCTTGTCTGGTCAAGGCCACTCCAGGGTAGAGATAATGAAACCAGACCATTCGAAAAGGGAAGGCTGACTCTTCAGTTCTGGCATTGTTAACGGAGCTTGTCAACAGCTCAACTAATAGTGACATCGGCCCACAGGAAACAAGACAGAAGAGTAACAGCCAATGGCAGCCCTGTTTGGACTGCTTCTGACGTGCCAGTGAACAAAGGAAGGGTTCCCACGCATTAGCTCATTAAGGCTGTTCGCATACTGCCCTCGTTTCCACCTGGGAAGAACCGAAGCTCGCAACAGACAAAGGACGCGTGTCCAGCCCAGCAGGGAAGTATGAATTCAGAATTCAAAGCTGCTTCCATCTTTGTTCCTAGCAATGTCTCACACTCAGCCCATGTTTGTACCACATATGCCATTTCCCCCATGACTACATAACAAATATAATAAATAGAGCAGATACATTCCTCCTAATTAGTGTTCTCTCTTTTGCTTACTAACCTTACCTATACAGAAATATTATGTGGAGACCATGAACTCGGACCATCAAGAAGCCTTTGCTTTCACTAGAAGACCATCTAAGGTGCACCCGGATGGCCACCTGAGGTATGTCCTGGTATAGAGAGAATAGTGCTAACAAACTCCACACTGCCTTGCCCAGTAAAGCATCTAGCCTAAGACTGCTCTTGGGTTGATAAATAAGAAAGCCATGGAGGAAGCTGCACTTGACTTTTGTCCCAGGCCAAGAAGAAAGACCCAAAGAGCGTCTGTGGGAGTTCCAGGCTTGTCCCCATGTTTCTCCTATCTGAATCTCCTTTTGTGAGTCTTTTGTCATGAGTTCTGCCTTCATTCCACAGACACCAGGAGAATTATCTGTATAATGTACACAGACAGTTCTGAGGCTCCGCATCAATAATCTGGAACTGCACTGAACTTCAAGCAAATCCAAAACCCATAACTAAATTCTGATCACAGGCTAAAGCTCTGGAAAGAAGCAACAAGAGTTATAATTTACTCCTCTGTGTGTATATACACACTTGTTCATGGGGGTGAGGGCACACACGTGTACATGTGTCTGTCAAAGAGAGATTGATGACAAGGGCCCTTCTCTGTCACTCTCTACACAGTATTTAGGCAGGTCTCTCACTGAACCTGGAGCTTGCTTATTTGGACTGCTGGGATCCCCCTGTCTCCACCTCCCTGGAGCTAGGATTACAGACTTGAATTCCCATGCTCAGCCTTTTTATGTGGGTGCTGGGGATTCAAACTCAGGCCCCCAGCCTTGCACAGCAGACACTTCACCCACGACACCACCTTCCCAACCTCACCACTGTCAAGATACTTTTGTTCATCAACTCCTGATTTCTCCACTTAGTGAACAATCATTAAAAGCCTCAATTGTTGAGAATTGAAGTAAACAGTTCGGTTACTTCCCTGACTTAACGTTGCTTACCAACTGAACTGATGCTGTTCCCGTAAGCTAGGTGGCCACAATGCCACAACAGCAATGGAATCATCTCAAATAAAGCTTTTTGCTCCGTACATGCAGTGGAGACTTTAGACTGTCAGAAAGATGTGCCAAAGCAGAGGTCGCTCTGTGGCCTCTATGTTGTTTTTTTTCAAGATCAGTCGCCTTCAGAGTTCCAGTCCTTGGTTGGCTGGTTGGAGTGATGCCAGCATCCTGAATATATCACTCAGATATGAGCTCTGGCTGGTGGTCTCACATTCCTCTTTCACCCAGGAGAACTTCAGACCCATACTTCATGACAAGAGACACAATAATGATCGGCCCATCAGTGTCTGAAATCCAAAGGACCCCACCTCTTGAGTCATGTCTCTGTCACCCACCACCTGCACCATCTAGACATCTGACTCTCTGACTTCTTCATTTATGGATCCTAACACAACCTATCTTGTGAGCACATGAGACAATGCACTGAGCTTTGAACACCAAGTAACCAAAGACATGTGTCCCTGAAGCGTCCATAAGTCCGGGGTGCTCCAGGCACGCAGAGCTCCAACGAGGGAAAAAGTGGTGCAGATTCAGGGATAATCAACACGTGGATATCTTGACCTTGTGGCTCCAGAGCATCTTGTTCCTGAAGGAGAACCATGGTCACTACTGAACGTACTCCAGGGAGTCTTGACGTTGAGGAATGTGCAAGACACACTACATTTCTTATCCTATATGGATGGAAGTTCTGCCAGTGAGACAGAGTCTCTTTACTAGGGATTCTTTGGGCCTGTTGGGAGCATGTCAGGAGATGTTGTCAGTTGTCCTAACAGGGTAGGGACTACTGCCAACCTTCAGAGGACAGAAGCCACTCAACATTCTCCAATGCCCAGGCCCATTCCTAACATGGATGCAAGCCATCTGGGGCACCATGACAGAACATGGTACAAACAAGGAGATTTGCACAGAACCAGTGCCTGGTGGTGAACTTGGTCCCTGGAATGCTTCTGTAGGATACCCACATCCTAAAGAAGAAATTCAGTGTGAATGAAGGTAACACAGACATCAAGAAGAAAGAAGAGTCAGAGAAGACACAAGGCATCCATTTGTGACAGGAAAGATCTCTGCTTAGCACACCCCTGGGTTCTCAAAGGATGGCAGGAAGGGGTGAAGGTGTAACTCATTCCTCTTCCTTCATATTCATGAGATTCTATACAAAGCAGAGGGGATTAGATGCCATCAGAGACTACATGAGTGACACCCCAGTGCATATGTTAGTTGTCTTTCCATAACTGGAACAATTCTGAGATAATACCTGAGATAATTCTCTTGCAAAGCAGAAAAGTGGCTTGTGGCTCATATTCAGAGCTTTTGGTTCCTGGTCACACAGCTTGTGGACCTTGGGTACATAGTGCAGCATCACATGATGGCAGAAGTAATGTGCAGGAGTGACTTGCTCACCCCCGTGCCTATCATAGGGTAAAGAGGGAGAGCGGGGTGCTGAGCTTCCAATCTGTGTGCCACCCAGTGACCTAGCTTTCTCCCACCACACCCCACCTTTTACATATCCCATCTCTTTCCAGTCATGCTACAAGCTACCAACTAAGTCTTTAAATTGTAGATCTTTGAAAGTCCCAATCATAGAACTGTGATTCAGTGAGGTTGCACACTCTCCAGGGACCTCAGAGGGATGGCTGCCAGTGAAGCAAAGATGACTTATGGATAATTGTTAGGACTTCAAGTTTTAACCAATACAACTAAATAAGATGCATATGAAAGTAGAGCAGGGGTGTCAGACAGAGTGGTAGCCTTTCTTCTACCCATGTGGGTGTAGAGGGTTTGGAAGGCAGTGGTCAAGGTGTGGAAGGACCTAGAAAGTGCAAGGGATGACTTCACCACTGAACTGGAGAAGATCTGATTCACTAGCCTTGGTGTCTGCACTGCTAAACAGATACAGAGAACATCACCTTATGGCTCTCTAGGGGGACAGGGGGACTGGGAGTGGAGGGTGACTAGGAGGGCAGGGTAATTAAGAGAGCAGGGTGACTGACTTGGGAGATGGATGTCTAAGGGGGCCTGGGGGACTGGGAAGACAGGATAAGGTGGCAAGGACAGCTGAGACTTCAAGGTTCATGAGAGAGTGACCACAACAATATGATGTTCACAACATACCCTGATGCTCCAGCCTTATCTTGACATAGAGATCCAATGATGAGGCCCAGGTAGAAGAAATTTTACCCGAATCTTGGCCTGCTACCATTCTGAAAGATAGGTGGAGGCTTCTGAAGGAAGCCCCATTTTTAGACACTCTAACTAGAAAGAGTTCCAGTCCTGGATAGATCCCAGATAGACACAACTTCTATTTTCTAATTTACAGGTCAGGATTTCCTGTAAAGAGAGAGAGAGAGAGAGAGAGAGAGAGAGAGAGAGAGAGAGAGAGAGAGAGGTCTTGTTCTCTGTCTTTCTTTGGGGGTACAATATTCTTGAGACAGATGAAATTGTAGACAGCTCTTATTGCCTTCTGGGTAATCACATCTTTAAGTGAAACTCCTGAGGCTTATTAAAAGACAAATTGCATTTTACCTTTGTCCTTGGAGAGAAGGTCTAGATGGATGGGTGTTGGAGTGGGAGCTTCCAGGAGCAGATGATCTCATGTCAAAGCGAAAGCACACACCTCCGATGTCTGACTGTGTACAGTGGATTCCTTAGGCCATTCACGAGTCTTTCATTGGAACAGATAACGGCTATCTACTGCCACAATGGGAAGGAAATTTTCCACTCTAATAATCGCAATCCTGTCTCATCTCTATGATGTGCAAAGGAAATGAGTGCTTTCCTGAAATTAGCAACTTTTGAGCTGCCTTCTCCTGAAAAATACAAAATTCAACAGTGGCTTTTAGGCAAACTTGCTGGTCCCTGTTCTTTGTGTGCGATGCAACTTGCTAGGATATAGGGTTGCCAAGGTTTAGGAGATAAAGATGTAATTGTAATTTCTGTAAGAGAGAAGTGTCAAGAGACTGAGAATTTAAAGTAATGGTTGTCCTTAGAGTCTCAGCAAGAAGGATACACACACACACACACACACACACACACACACACACACACACACGGTGTGTGTGGAAGGGCTATGTACCCAGACTGGGATCTTTAGGGACATCAACAAGACAAGGTTGCACATCTGGAGTAGGAAGGTGGAGTTAATCAACAACCCAGGCCTGAGTAACAATAACAAATTCCATCAAAGCCTGGACAGGTCACTGAAATAGAAAACCCATAGACATCGCTAGGAGAGGCACAGCCAGGTCTTGGGCATACACCTGGGAAGGGGGAAGGGAGAGAATGTCCCAAAGTCTCATAGTCACCTCTGGTCTTTGATGTTCTCAATAGCTACAGTCAGTAGGAAGCTGGCGAACAAAGAACCCAGAGTAGGGTGTCTAGGACACTAAGTGTAGTGGCTGCGGGGGACATGGAAGACATCCAACACGAGGTTCGAGTAAATCACATCTTTTATCTCTGGTATTGCATTTTGCACAGGGACAATGCATTCAAGTGAAGGCAGTGATGGAGAAAGGGGGATGGTCGAACCAGTAAAGGCAGCGACAGGAAGGGAAGTTAAGTAGCTGAGGCAAGCTCCTACAGGAATGCCAAAGAAGAGACCCTCCCTCAGCAGAGGGGAGTCAAGTTGGATCACCTGAAGAAGGGGTGTCCAAGTCAAACACTGAAAGGCTGGGAGGGATGAGTCAGGAGAGAGGGCAGACTGGGTGTTCGCAAAGGCTGTAAAGGGAGCTGGGCCATAGCTTGTTCTTGGAGGTCAAGAGTAAATCTGGAGAAAGATGAGAAGCAAGACTGGAAAAGGAAATAGAAGGAGCTGGAGAGAACTTTGACTGTGACAACAAAGAGCTCAGATTTCATCCTCTAGACAAGGAGGAGACACCGCAAAGAGTGACAAGCAGAAATTGCTACTTTCATGTTTTTCTCCAACTCTACTCCCAGCCAAGTACATCCGACGCTGTCAACCTCGCAGCAAACACAGACCTGTTTGTCCCTGTGCTTGACAAGAAGAAAGTGAGTGGCGAGATTGGTTTGTCTCTTTGATCCATGGCAAAGATCCACATATATGTGGTGTATAGAGTGTGTGTGTGTGTGTGTGTGTGTGTGTGTGTGTGTGTGTGTGTGTGTGTGTGTGTGTGTTGCATATGGGTCATGTCGCCTTTGGAGAGTTGAATGTCTCCATGAGAAAGGAAATTACCAATATAGCTCTCTCCTGGCCACTGCATCCCTGAATAGAGATAGCCAACATCTCCAAAGACAACCTGACACACCTTTGGCATTTAAGAAATCGAAGTCTCAAGATTCTAACATCATGAGCCAAGGCTAGATTAATGACCTTTCAGACTACAGGCTCACAGAATCAGAAGTAGGTCAGCCTCCCTGGGACACTGAAAGGTGTCAGCTTCCCATTGGTGGAAGCCACCAAAGGAAAGTGACCCTTGTTACTTTGGTCACTAATTGATCTGTCCTCCCCCCGCCCCCCGCCGCCCCCATTTCAGATGTTGAGAGAATGAATACAGACTTTCTGGGAAATGTTACCTCTGGGTTTTAAAAAGGTCACATGCAAATAGAAGCACGTGGACTCCCTCTTGGGTTCCCCATTTGCAAGCCACCCGCTTGAGGACACGGGTTTGTTTGCTTTTTCTCTAAGTTTCATTTTCATGATTGCTCTGACATTGGGTGTATTTATACAATAAACCAAGTGCTATCATGGTCTGACCAATGAGATATCAGGGCCATGGATTGTTTGAATCTTTATTTTGTCTAAAACTGTGTTCTGAGTCCAGAAATAAAAATGTGTCTTTGAGCACCCTGACACTGGGAAATACGTGGGAGAGATTCCTAAATCCCATGCCCTCTGTGGGTATGATCTGCTCTCTCAGGCTGTACCATTTTCAGAGAGTCACAGGGTTCTGCTGATACATATTTTTTTTTTCTTTAACCTTCTTTTCCTGGACTCCTACTGTTGCTGTATTTAAACATCAGGGCTTTCCTAATGTCATTTCCTAAGGATCAGTAGGTCTCCCCAAATTGAACCCATACCTTATCCTCATTATGCTTTTAAATGTTTCTCAGTATTCAGATTTATGTTTTCTGCAGGGAGAGATGTTTGGGAGGAACCATGGCTTTGCCACAAAGGTTCTGTCTGGAATAGTGACCACTTTCTGGAACAATGGTCCCTCCTATCTGGTTCTGATGAGAAGCAAGAGGGACCCTCTTTATCCCCTCTGACACATGAGAAAGGTACACAGTGGGCTGATGCTTCCAGGAGATCCCTTGGTCATAGGTGGATCTAGAGATGGTTCTGTGTCTAGTGCCAAGGCCAGTCAGAGAAACCAACACTGTATTTTTGAAACTTCAGACTAGGTCATCAAGTCCTTTGATCCACTTACATTTCTGTGGTGACAGGAGCTAAGAATCCATGAGGGAAGTGTGTAAGGCCATAGACTGCTAGCCCTGCCATTGTACCCAGGGGCTATGACATGGGATAGGATCAGAAAGATGGAGAAAGCCTGATAATTTCCCTGAGCACATTTCAGAGAGCACCCTTATGGGGCAACTGATCTACCAAAGTTCTGCAGCCTTGGTTTGAATAAGTTTTGCATTGTGGTGGGTCCTGGAGATTAGGTAGCCATCTTTGATAGAGCTTAGTGCTTGCTAGCATCCCACGGCCCATGAGGAAATATTTCAGTGGATGGTGGAAAAGCTCTCACATCTGAGGGATCACTGTGTGAATGAGAAATCTCCAACAGCAGGTTTTGTGATCAGCAAACATAGAGTCAATAATGCTGAAGATGGCTGCTGATGGAACCGGGTATGGTTCTGTGAGAACACTTTGGGGGATTTCTAGAAAATGATAAAGAAACATTCTTGGGTTGCCAGGGGAGAGGAAGATGGGAACTCTGATTCCAGACTGACGGGGATCCAAAGCTTTACAATGAGGAAGCTAGATACCGAAAAGTCCCACACACTCTCTCAGCTCCTTTCCCTGAGCAAAACAACGTAAGGAAGAGAGGGATCATTTCCGCTCACAGTTGAGGGTCCAGTCCATCACAGTGGGGAAACCAATGCAGCAGGAGCTTGTGGCGGCAGCTGCTCATGCCGCACGCACAGTCATGAAGCAGAGAGAGATGGACGCTGGGGCTCAGCTCACTGTCTCCCTTTCACTCAGTCCAGGACCCTACCTCAGGAGAAAGTACTACTCATATTCAAAGTGGATCTTCTCACCTCAAATAACTCATTCTAAACTTGGTCACTCAACGCTCTCGAGCCTGTTTACGGTCAGTATTAACTATCACGTACACATAGGAGAAAAGGACATTAAGAGAAGACCTCTAAACATCAGCCTCTCATGGGTCCCACTTCTGCTACAGTGTAGCTACGAGACTGCTTAAAAGCCTAAAGACTCTCTAGAGTGTTTTATTTTCTGTAAAATAAATCTAACAGCTACAACTGTGAGATTTCACTATCTTTTTGTCTTATTTATATGACATAATATGTGCAAAGCATGTGGCCGTACTGGCCACACAAGACTTCATAGTGTCATTAATTAATTTAGTTTTAATTAATTAATTTAGTTAGCCAGTATTTAAAGTTATAATTGGGGAGTGAATAGTTGAAGGTATCTGAGTAACTGCATGACAGGATTATGGGCTGTGGACCTCCGCAGTGTTAAACAGTGTCAGAAAGCAGCAACTCTTAAGCTTTTAGCTCTCAAGGTTTCTTTACCATCTTAAAAATTAATGAGCTGGGGCTGGAGAGATGGCTCAGGACTTAGGAACATTCTCTGCTCTTGCAGAGGACCTGAGTACAGTCCCTAGAACCCACATTGGGCACCTCACAACGCCCTCTAACTGCAGCCCCAGGACACCCAGCACCTCTGGCTTCATTGGCCAGCCCCAGAAACATGTGCATGCATGTCATGAACAATAGAAATAAATTTTTTAAGCCCCAAATACCATGCAAAACGGAAAGCAAAAACATTTTAAAGCTTGGTGAGTTTTGCAGAGTTTTGATTTACCTGGCTCTTATTGGTCAATACTGGCCAGGGTAGAAACAGAAACTGGGGATCTTTTTTAAAGTGGGTATTTTAAAAATCATGTTAAATAATAATAAGTCTATAATAGACAATATCAGATCTGCTTCACAGTGACATATATAGCACATGTGTATATAAAGACGATCATAGTTTCCAAACAACAACAACTAACAGAGTTAGGAAATATATTTTAAATTGTTGTGTCATAAAGAGCTGGCTTGTTGGATCTTTTTTTTTAAGATGTACTTATTTTATTTATATGAGGACTCTGTAGCTGTCTTCAGACACATCGGAAGAGGACATTGGATCCCATTACAGATGGTTGTGAGCCACCATGTGGTTGCTGGGAATTGAACTCAGGACCTCTGGAAGAGCAGTCAATGCTCTCAACTTCTGAGCCATCTCTCCAGCCAGGCTTCTTGGATCTTGTTCGTTCAGACTGTTCTCATGCTGCTCCAGCCGAGCAGTGAGGAAAATCCAGTCTTGCGTGTGTGTATGGTTTAGAAAGAAGAGAAAGCGTCAAGAAGTGTTTCAGACAAGTCTAATACGAAACAACCGCTTCTTTTTTGATATCATGCTCAGACCAACAAGTTTTGAAAAGTTTGGTTACATTATCAAATCTGCAATCTCTATAAAATTGCTTCTCTTGTAACAAAATCACTTTACTTCTTACATCAGCTTGCCAAGTTATGAGAATATGCCAGTCTGGCTTTATACTAAGACAATGAAATGCCTGAGGGAACTGACTTACATGGAGGAAAGGTCTATATGACCCACAGTTCGGAGGTTCAAATCCAGGATTGGACTGCTCATTGGCTTGTGTATTTATATAATTATGGTGAAAATCAAAAGAATGAATTCCACTTTTTCAAAGCTGCTACTTTTGCGAGGAAATAAGAACTTTGGTCATTGGCAAAAGTACCATCAGTTGTAGTTCTCCTGACTCATTTTATTTGGAGGGGGGAGGGAGGGAGGGAGGGAGGGAGGGAGGGAGGGAGGGAGGGAGGGAGAGAGAGACTAATAGCTAGGTAATCAGGTTTGAATAGCTATAACTTTTCAGTCATTCTTCTAAATAAAAATGGTGTCTCAGGTAATCTCAGATCCCAAATCAATTTCATGATGACTTTCCCTGGAGACAAATACTGTGATGATTAGTTTTTATATAAAATTAATCCTGATTGCCTTGACTGACATGGGATCCCAAAAGTGGGCAGTACCTTGAGGGGGCTGCCCAGATAAAAGGGGACATTTTGGATGGGAGCTCACTTGCCTTTTCTTGGCTTGGCCTTGCCTCTTGTTGCTGGGTTGATTCATGTGTGGCCCCTGCTGCTGATCCCTTTGCTTATATCAGAACTAGCATTTCCAGGCTTCCATTGTGGACTATAGACTGTAGCTCTCCAGAAATCTTCCAGGTTCTCAGCACCAGCCTGGGATAACGGAAGCACTCGGCTCCACGAACCAAGCAATGTCCTTTCCGTTTTAGCCTTTCCAGTTTGAGGCAGTCACTGAGGGACTTCTCAGAGACAGGTGGATTCCCAGAACTCGCTGGCCAGCTACTCTGGGCAATAGACAATAGTTAAGGCCCAGGTTCAGTGATTGGCCTTGTCTCAAAAAAAATGGTGGAAAGTGATTGGAGAAGATACCAGATGTTGACCCCTGGCCTCCACTTGCACACTCAACAACCTCTCAGCCTCTCAGGTGTGAGTCAACTGTTGTTCCTCTCGCAATGAAAGCTGATTTTGAAAATTCTTCTATTTTCAGCCTATAGATTCTGTTCTTCTAGAAAACCCTAATGCAAGCACCATGATTCTGTACAACCCAGAAAACATGTGTCCATGAACATGCATATTTTTCCTATTCATATGTAATTAAGACTATGTGACACTGGCATCTTCTGTCCCTCCCTGTCAGTAAGTGACAAGTGACTTTTGCTATGGTTGCTGGTTCCCCTTGGCTTCAAACCAAGGCACCATTTCTACGGGACATTGTTTGTGAGTAATAAGTGCAAAAGTCAACTCAATAGAGAAGCAAAAAAATCTCTTCATGGTTAAAACAGAAATGTTCTTGATTTGATGGCACTTGGGCCTCTTGGCCTCTTCAGAACACATACCCATTCTCTGAGAGACGCTACGGCAAACTATCCGCACACTCTGCTGACCGCTGCAGAAAGTCTATAGCAGAGTATCAGTGCTGTCCCCATTTTCTAAGTTGTAAGAAGAGGCGGAGCCAGCCTGCTTTAATTAATGGAATCACTAATTGAAAGGAAAAAGGCCCAGAATTGTCTGCAGTGCAGGTTCAGATTCACTATGATGATTTAAAATATATTTTACCACTATGTATTTATCATCATTTTGAGGCAGACGGCAGTTATGAAAAAAAATAGAAAAGAGGGAAAAAAATGAAACAGACCTGGGAATAAGCAGAAAGACAAAAAGAAGAAGTTATTTCTGGTGGAAGATTATCTGTTATCCGAGAGCTTAAGCGACTTCCCTAGACACAGCCACACAGCGCACTTAAACGGCCTTGATGTAAAATACAATTTAGATTTTTCAAAATCGGGTAATATGATCATGACAAGCGTAAACCAAAGCCTTAGATGATAAACCTGGGTCAACATCCAGGTTCAAGGCAAAAGTGCTTAGGACAAAGCTAGTGTCTCTGCCAGCAGTACATTCCTTTCTCCTTAGAGGCAATTTATCGGGACTTATCCAAGCCTGTAAGAGCAATCCCTTAAGACCATCCAATTTCCTTTCTTTCTAATTCCATACTTAGCAGAGCAACCTTCTGATAATTAATTTGGTTTCTTAGGTAAAGTCAATACCGGGAAAGAGACCGTCTGAGTTATTGTGGCAGCCATGTTGCCTGCTGTGAGTAGAGATCAGCTTGGGGATTTAACAATCTGCTGCGGGGAGAACTCCGTGTAAATGCCACACTTCCTGGGGTGCAGCCATGCCATCTCACTTGATGTCGTTCGGGGACAAAGGAAGCTGGGCTTTGCTTCTTTCTGCTCTCTTTTGCACGTGCACGGTACAGTGTGCACAAGCTCCCACACGTGGGAAGAACACTTGGGAGTCCTCCTCTTATGTCCTCCACCCTATTCCGGTGAGACAGTGAGTGTGTCTTCCTGAACTGGGGCATTTCAGCAAGCCACAGAGATGGGCGTAGCTCTGCCTCCTGCTTCTGGGCTTCTGGTGCGGTAGACAGTCCCAGGATTCTTACATGGGTGCTGGAGATGTGGACCCAGGTCCTCATGTTTGTGTGGAAAATGGCTGTCTCCCGTTTCCTCACTCCTAAGCAAGGCATGTCTAGGGCTTTCTTTACACATGTATCAAAACATGGCATGGTACGTTACCAAAAGTTACAGTTTTTACTCATTTTAATGTTCCTTGGTGTCTGCTAATTATACACGATAGTGGGTATCTTTGTAATCCATTTTCATATACATATATATATATATATATATATATATACACATATATACATACACACACATATATGTGTATATATGTGTGTATATATGTGTGTGTGTGTGTGTGTGTGTGTGTGTGTGTGTGTGTGTGTGTGTATTTGACAGCCATTACACTCTCTGGCCCTACTCTCATGACAACTCATCTCTTTTAACTTCTCAACCCATCCTCCTTGCGCTTTCATGGTTTGTTGTTGTTGTTGTTGTTGTTGTTGTTGTTGTTGTTTAATGTTTTGTTTTTTGATCCAATGAGTGTCATTAAGGTTACTTATGGGAACATGGACAAAGGCATGTTTACAAACACACGAGCGCCTTAGCAGTCTCTCCCTCCCCCAATGAAAACTCTCATGAAGGGGTGGGGCTTCATGAGCCCCTCACTGCTCCATGACTTGAGTGGTGGTGAGAGGTTCAATCTTATGCAGATCGTGTGCAATTTTATGTGACAATTTATAAAGACAACTCTCTTAAACATGGTCCTGCTCATACTACGTTAAGTAGATTGGTACTCAATCGGGGATTAATGTGTTGAAGACACAGAAAGGGGCTCGCTGGAACCGAGTAGTGAGTAGCCCTGCTTCCTCCACGTGATAAACAGAATGCATTCTTTTTTATAAAATAAGTAGAGAGTTGGTGAGTCTGGCCGTATCATTCTAAGCTACTCATTTCCTTGGGTTTTAGTCAAACACTCGAAGCAATGACAGATTCTGTTAAAGCCTTCCCCCGCCCATGGAGGAGCACCAGCCCGAGGTCTAGCTCAATTGGTGAGCTCCGAATTCAGGGAGAGACAGTGTCTCGAACAATGAGGGGCAGGGGGTGGGGAGAGCAATTGAGGAAGACACCTGATGTCTACCTCTGACTTCCACATCCTTATCCTTACCTCACACACAAGAATAAACAAACAAAACCTGAGACTCAAATATTCTTCTTACAAGCTATACAAACTGGGGCCCTCTGCAGAGAATGCTGGATGTGTACAGTAGTTAGTCCTCAGCATGTGGGAGACCAAAAAGTCCGTCTTTCCTCATCTCTGACCCTGTAGGCATGATACACCGAGATTCTCAATGTATACGGCCCTCTTGACTCCTGGTTACCATCTCCGTCTGCCCTTCCTCTCCCGTGCTCCCTAGCTTAAACCCTGAACACCTAGCACACACCATCATCCCAGCTGAGAAGCCACAAAGAACACTCCAGAGTAGCGTCTTTTCCCCCATCCAAACAGTGTGGGCTATGCACACTACTTGACATCTCAAAGGAATACCCACTGCTTACGGCCAGGACAGGAAAGTCTGGTACTAAAGACTTCCGTGGAGTTCCACCCTCCTCACACACACAGGCATTCACACAGCATCAACAAGCGGAAAATGATGGGTCACGTCTTTCCAGGGTGGAATTGTCTTATTTGTACTTGTTTCAAGCACCTACCATGGGAATTTCTGGGAAGGTGGAAGGTCTGTGGTTATTCCTCACAGGGAAAGCACCGCGTGTGCTGGGAGGTTGTGTCCCTCCCCTGATCAGCTCTCTGCCAGGGACTTCATTTTTTATAAAAAGGTTTATTGTGGATCACAGTTCCGGAGAGACAAAGAAAGCCCATCACACAACGGGAGGGAAAAGTCCTTGTTATAAAACTCTAAAGCCCACCCCCCATGACGTACTTCCTCCATCAAGGCTCCATGTACTAAATGTTCAATACCCTACCCAAACAGCACCACTAGCTGGGGAGCAAGAGTTCCAAACTATGAGCCTTAGGGAACATTTCCCATGTGAGCCATGGCAGCGTCCGTGGTATGGTTTTCACTGTGGAGCTTCCGGGCTGTCGTGATTCGTGGATTCCGTGGATTTGCTGTGGTGGTTGATACCTCGCGGGCTTCCTACCCTCCCTTCCATGCTCATCCCATTTCCTCCCGAGAAAGTTCTCCAGAAATCCCTTGCCGATAACCCATCCTCTCAAGCTCCGCTTTGGAGAATCGGACCTAAAAGCCTGGCAATAGCTAGCCTCCATTCTCAGATTGGGTTAGGTCCCTTAAGAAAAGTGACTGTGGCCCTCACTGTCTCTTGCAAGGACAAAAGGGACAACGTACCACTGCATCTGTGCTCTGTTTGCATGGTCTGAAGAAGCAAAAATAAAAAATAAATTAAGAAAAAAAAAAGACTGGATGGAACAGGTAAGGAAAATGACCACACGGTGCTTAGGAGCGCAAAGGTTGGGAAATGATGCCAGAAGGTTGAGAAATGGGTTCAACCTCAGTGCTCCTACAGATCTGTTACCTGACCCAGGACGAGCCTGCCTCTGATGGATGTGAGCCACTTTGCCCTCTCAGAGCTGGACCGTGCTGAGCTTTTGATTCTGGCAACGAAAATTATACAGTGCACAGCCCTTGTTTCCAGCCTGCTTGCTTGAATTAAGGCTTCACAGCATTTTAGTTTCTGGGATCTCTGGGGAGGAGTGAGCATGTCATCATCGTAATTAACGCATCTGATGAGAGAGGTCTTGTTTCTTCCTCCAACAAGATGCAGGTGGTGGGGGAGGCCCCTATTTTGGCAACATGAAATGTATTTAGAATAAATCATATTAAATAAATAGACAGAATGCATCCAAGGTACATTTTTGTTGTTGCTGTTGTTGTTGTTCTTGTTGTCTTAAATTAAATTTGGAAGTGAACATCTGCAGACCCAAAGCCACCAAGCTGCCACCAGCTTCCAACCTACTCCTCTGATAAAGGGTTAATTGCATTCTGGAGTGTAACCAGTGAAGACCAAGAGAAACTTGAGAATAGCTTCCAGTTTATAAACCACTCACTGGGTTTTCTACATGCCCTCTCTGTGCACCTGACAAAGCCAGCGAGTCATTTTGCATAGTTGCCCAGAGCAACCATATTCAATCTATTTTTCTGAGTCTACAGTGGCATTTGTTTTTATTTTATTTCATTTTATTAGATATTTTCTTTATTTACATTTCAAATGCTATCCCGAAAGTCCCCTATACCCTCCTCCCGCCCTGCTCCCCTACCCACCTACTCACTCTTCTTGGCCCTGACGTTCCCTTGAACTGGGGCATATAAAGTTTGCAAGACCTAGGGGCCTTTCTTCCCAATGATGGCTGACTAGGCCATCTTCTGCTACATATGCAACTAGAGACACGAGCTCCAGGGGGTACTGGTTAGTTCATATTGTTGTTCCACCTATAGGGTTGCAGACCCCTTCAGCTCCTTGGGTGCTTTCTCTAGCTTCTCCATTGGGGGCCCTGTGATCCATCCAATAGATGACTGCGAGCATCCACTTCTGTATTTGAGCCTCAGTGGCATCTGTAAGCACAAGCAGAATACCATGTGCTGGTGGTCATCAAGGAAACAAATGAATATGGCAGAGTCTTGGCCACGCGGCGTTCACAAGCTAGAGCAGTGTGGTGGGTCGACAGGCAATTCTTGGGGCTGGAGAGATGACTCAGTATTGAGGAGCATTCGTTGCTTGCTCTTCAGAGGACCTGGGTTCAGTCCCTGGCACCTCTACTGGGCAGCTCACAACTATTGTAACTCCAGCTCCAAACGATCCAACCCCCTCTTCTGGCCTCTGCAGGCAAACAGGTATGTATACCCACAGGCACACACACACATACATACATACATACATACATACATACATACATACATATGCATACATTTAAATAAAAACAGTAAGTCTGTTCTCTGAGGAAAAGATAGGAATGTGGTAACATGGATATTGAGTTAACAAATTTTTCAGGTTGAAATCCATTTGCGAAGCAATGAATGCTTTAAAACTTATTAGCATTCATAGTTCACAATAATTATCGTGGGTAAAAAAAAAAAAGAACCTTGCAGGCAAACAACCAAGAGAAGTATGCTTTAGGTGGTAGAGATTTTAGGTCAAGACAAACACTGATAAGAGAAAAGTGTTTGAGGAAACCGAGAGAGGAGCTGAACAGAAGTCTTTGAAAGATGGGAGAGACAGAGTCCTGAGCCTGATGAAGGGATTTGACTCAAAGACAAGAAAGGAAGACCCCAGATCCTTCAGACATTTCTATACGTTACTGACACACACATGGTCATTGGCAGTCAGTCTTCAAAGCTTCCCAAAATCACTGTGATGGGAACATTTTTCACAAACATGTAGTTCCCTAAACCTCTTATCCCAGCACTCAAGAGGCAGACCTCTGTGGGTTCCGGGCCAGCTTGGTCTACATAGCAAGGTCCAGAGCAGCCTCGCCACCATAGTGAATTCTAAGGCATCCAGAGCAGTATAGTGAGACCCTGTCTCCAAAGGGAACAAGCGGATGACATGTTTTACATGTTCCAAGTACCAGCCATCCTTCAACATTGTGTTAGGTGAAGCTTGAAACTGGTCATCCTTCCAGTTCCTACAGCTGGAACCCACATAGTAGAAGAGGGACAACTCCCACAAGTTGATTTCTGACTTCCATATAGGTACATATGAGTCAGAATGCATGCGCATGTGCACACACACGCACATACACACCAATAGATAGGTAGGTAGGTAGGTAGGTAGGTAGGTAGGTAGGTAGGTAGGTAGGTAGGTAGATCTATAGATAGATAGATAGATAGATAGATAGATAGATAGATAGATAGATAGATAGATAGATAGACAGACAGACAGACAGACAGACAGACATGATAGGTGGGTGGGTGGGTGGATGGATGGATGGATGGATGGATGGATGGATGGATGGATGGATGGATGGGTGGGTGGGTGGGTGGGTGGGTGGATGGATGGATGGATGGATGGATGGATGGATGGATGGATGGATGGTATGGATGGGTGTATGGATGGATGGATTTAAATGGTAATGATCAGGAATGTGGATTGTGGAAATAGTCACCCTGGCCTTGCATTTACATTGTGCCTGTTTTAAGCTCTGTGGCCCTCAGGGAGATAACAGTCTCCCCCATACCTCAGTGTCACCTAGAAGTTGGACACTCGGTGTCCTTCTCACCTGGAAGCTGGGCAGTGATGACAAAAAGCTCCTGGAAATTGGCAAGGTCATCTAAGGAGTTAGAATCACCGACAAGTGCAAAGTGCTCAGTTACAACAGTGGCCCCAAGTGGGCACTGCTTCAGTAGGAACTGGCATGCCGGGCATCCTCAGTGCTAGGTTTCCCTAAGGGTCCCCTTAGGAAGATGTGCTTCCCCAGATATGCAAGGCTGCGGATTCAGTCCCTAATAATTCACCATGGTGGCACATGCCTGTAGCTGCTGCACTAAGGAGGGAGGCAGGAGAATCAAAGGTTAAAGGTCATTCTGGGCTATATAGAGTATGAGGCCAGGCTGGGATACGTGAGGCTGGACGGGGGTGAGGGCAGGGAGGGAGGGAGGAACAAGAGAGGGAAGAAAAGTATGATTCATCTAGGAATACGGCAGTGGTTAAAATCGGGGCGACCTCCAGTTACTATTAATAATCAAATAATCCCCCACTTAATCCTCACAATAGCTCCATGAGGTCTCCACCTTTATGCTACTTTATCAATGAAAGGCTTGAAAGGTTCAGGTGAATTAGTCATTGACCCAGCCTCGCTTTCTTCAGTGTTTCTCCATTTTGCCAATGTAGTGCACTCTCTGGCTGCTTGCGGCTCTGAGAACCTCGTGTGATTCCTTCACACTTGACTGCTAGTAGGGTCACCTTGCTGCTTCCCTGGATGGTCCCTTGGCATCTTCGGAGATCCCTTGCCCACATTCCTGATCGTTTTCTGCCAAGGAAACTGCCTGGATCACTAGCGATGCAGGAGACGCTTTGGGGTTATCTCTTCAGTCATGTTTAGTCCTCAGCATTGAAGAACTTACAACTCAGGTTACATTTGACTGACGTTTGGCATCTTGTGTGAGATTTGGGATGAGGGACTGTCACTTTGCACTTTTCCTGCTGCATCACTGATCCTTGTAAGCACCACCATCTACAACAACCCAGTCTCCACCCTCAGCAAGCCAGGGGTCGCCTGCTGAGTCCCACTGTGGGCCTTGCTGTCCCCAGAGACTTGTCTCAATTCTCCAGGAGAATCAGGTAGCCTCTAAGACACATAGTAGTAGTAAAATAGGACATTCCTTGGGATAAATACTGGCAAAGTCTCTCCGTCTGTCCCTATCATTCAAGTCGCAGCAAGCAGTTTGCATGGCCATCTTGCCTCACAGATACTCTAAATGGCTCTTGATACTGCTGTCCCTACGGTGTTCTTGTTTTACGACCCTGGTTCGACTCCTCGTGTCCCTTGCCTTCTGCTGGTCTTGCCTCTTGCCTTTAGGGAAGTGATTTGGTCATGAGAGCAGTGTCCCCATAAATGGAATTAGTATCCTTATAAAATGGACACACTGCTGCTCATTTGCCCCTTCCACTGTGTGAGGCAAAGGAAATAACCTGCCACTGTGTAACCGGCTTGCCTGGAAGGGAAGAAGAGATAAAGAGATTCTAGGGAAGTCTCTCTTGTGCTCTTCTCTCTCTCTCCCTCTCTCTCTCTCTCTCTCTCTCTCTCTCTCTCTCTCTCTCTCTCTCTTTCTCAACAAGGGACTCCAAGAAATTAGAATTTCCCACTGCTGAAGAAGAAAAACCTAATGCCATGGAGGCAGCCAAAGAAGGGACTTCTCTTTTGGAAAAAAAGAGTTACAACTTGTCAGGTTGCTGCAGGAAGATCTTGGAGCTCAGATAGTGATTGGGTGGCACCCTCAAGTCAGGACTCCAAAGATGGATTGGATCGTTCTGTTGGATCTTTCTCTTTGGGTCCTTTAGTCCATCTTCCCAGTGTAGCCACATTGCCTAAATCTCCTTCTGTCTGCTTTTTACTATTAATTTGGCTTGTTTAATCGACGTATGCAGGATAGGTGGCCAACCCTGGCTTGCTATATAGGCTGCAACCCTAAGCTTAATAATAAGTAAATCCAAACAAAATCCACTGGTACTTAAATCTTTGGCTTAAAAGCTTCCTGGACCATAAGAAATACGTTTCTGTACTTGATAAGTTGCTTAGTCAATGCTATTCTGTTTTAACATCTGAAAAAAGACACTGGCCAACTAAGATCCCTTGCTGTTCGTGGTGACACATCTGAACTGTGTTACATCCCACAAGCCATCCTGCTGAGAGTAGGTACAAGCAGCATGATAAATGCAGGGGGCAAAAGTGTCCTGAGAGGCAGGAATTACAGAATAGGCAGCTAGGACCTGATGGAGTTCAAAGACCTATTTTGTTGCTCTGAAAAAGAAGTAAAATCAAAATGTCCCAGATAATGCAGGTGTTTGGCACCTCTTAAGGGAATTGGTCAAAATTAAGACCAATAGTTCAGGATCCGGCCGTGGGAATAGTGCCACCCACAGTGGGCTGGGTCTTTCCACATCAATCAATAATCAACAGACAGCCTGATCTAGGTAAATCCTCATCAAGTCTCCTCCCAAATGATTCTAGTCTGTGTCAAGTGAGCAGTTTTTTAAAAAAAAAAAACATAGCACACTGTGATTCAAGGAGGCAATAGAATCTGTAACTCCTGTGAGAAAGCTCCACTAGCTAATACAGGTCTAGATAGAGCGAGGGACCTTCCCCCTACCCAATCTGGAACTCAAGCTCAAGGGACTAAGGTTCCCAGTCCACGACGTGTGTGCTGTATAATGACAATGGAACACGGGCATCTTATAACTTAGAAGTAGTGACTGCTGGAGCCGCATTACCCATGTAAGGCAATGATGCAGTTGTCATGTGCTCAGCAAACGGGAGAAAACAGCGCTGTGATTATTCCCACAATGGTTAGGCTCCAAGAAACCCATCAAACTGTTTCATGAGGGAGCACAAATCTGAACTGAGCAGACATCCTACCTACATCGAGTCGCTTCCAGCTCTAACTCTCGTAATGAAGAGCCTCACTCACAAAGAAGTCATCATGAAAATATGGGTGATGCCTTGAAAAATGAAGTTAGCCAGTAGGAAGAAAATCTATGGGAGCTACAGTGCTTGATCATAATGAACCCAGAGCAACAGACAAGACTCAACAAGCTCACTGAAGTTCTACATACATACATACATACATACATACATACATACCATACACACGTAGACATAGACACAGACATAGACACACATACATATACATACACATGTATGTGTGATAATAATGAATCAGCAAATATCACTAGGAACAGAGAGTGAGTGTCAGTCGGGCTTCTGTTGCAATGATGATGACCAGACCAGAAACAATGTAGAGAAGAAAGGGTTGAGTTCAGCTTATAGGTCATACTCCATCCCTGAGGGAAGTCAGGGCAGGAACCTGAAGGTAGGAACTGAAGGAGAAACATTATTCAATGGCTTGCTCCTCATGGCTTGTTCAGTCTGCTTTCTTATACACTCCAGGGCCACCTGCCCAGGTGTGGCACCACCCACTGTGGGCTGGGCTTTCCTACACAAATCATTAAGTAAATGCCCCCCACAGGGTTGCCTACCTGCCAATGGAATGGAGGCATTTTCTCAGGTGAGGTTCATTCCTTTCAGATGGTCCTAGTTTAAGTCAAGTTGGAAAACAAACAAACCAACCAACCAACTAGCCAGCACAGTCAGTCAATGTTAACAGACAAAAGAGGAAGACTCCATCAAGATGGCATCTTATCTTGGAGCCTCCAAGTCCCAGCTTCAGTGACTCATGCTGTGCTGTGAGTATGGACTCTGCTCTCAGCTGCCCCACCACAGAATCCTCACTCTAGCCAGAAAAGTCTGATTTGAACACGAGTCACATCGAGGCACTTCTCTGCTCAGTGGCGTGAGCGAAGATCATAGAAACCTGGATAACTGGGATACCCACTACCCACCCGACACCCTTATACTTTGGACAGGCACTCCATGCAGACATGCAGAGCTTCCAAAACATTGCCTGTAGGTCCTTCTTGGAACACCAGTTCATGCTGTGTGCCCCCAAGCTTGCTTCTCCATCCCTTTCCAGCCTTTCCTCAAAGGTCTCCTCTCAGCGTGGCCCTCCACACCAGGTTATCAGAAGCAAGTCTCCTCCTGTACCACCCACCCACCCACCCTTCCCACCTCTTCTGCTCTGTTTTTCTTCTCAGATGTGAGCGCTTTAGTCCTGTGTTGGCTTTGTCATTCCACTCACCTGTCACGCGGCAAACCCGGGAGACCAGGGAGTTCAGCTCATTCATTCCCTCTGTGTGTCTGCAGTACCCATAAGGGAGCCTAGAATTAGTAGGTACTCAGTAAATATCTGTCAGTGACATGGCAGGAATCCAGAGGTGAATGAGAAGAGAATAATGGCAGAAATGTGGCAAGAGGATTTTTCAAGTCAGGATGGGGAGAGAGCATACTTGGTTAAGTGCTTACCATGCAGACATGAAGAGGAAAAAGCCTGACAGGGTGGCATATGCTTGTTACCCAGTGATGGGGAGGTGAGACAGGTAGATCTCCTAGGCTGATTGGCCAGCTGGTCTAGCCTACCTGGTGAGCTGTAGGTCAGGGAGAGACCCAGTCTCAAAAAGCAAGGTAAACAGAGCCTGAGACCCCATACTCGCTGGTGTGTATACACCTGTGCACACTCCTACATCTGTACGCGCGCGCACACACACACACACACACACACGCACACGCACACGCACACGCACATGCACATGCTCATATACAATAGGTTTGTTAAAGTTGTGCCAAGCACTTTGAGCTAAAGCACCTAGGCCTTAGCAGAGCATTTACAAAGGTGAGCAGACATTGCCTGTCTTCTCTGAAGGGAATGGAGAAAGCAGAGGCTCTGAGGCCAGAAATAAGAACTCTGCCCACAGTGGGCACACCTTGGCCAGTTCCACCTTTTATTTCTCCTCTGGAGTTGTCATATGACCCATCCCACCCTGGAATCACAATCAGTTTGACACCCCTTTCTCTCCCTCTCCAATGGAGTCATTCGTGATTCAGTTCAACAAATGTTCATTTACTGGATTTAGTTTGCAAAGTGAGTAAGGTCTCCAAAGAAAGGAGGAATTTTTAAGTCAGTTAATCTTGCAGAGGTTTTTCTTCCCCTCATTTATGAAGATTAATGGTAAGAATAGGACACCTATCTGATTGCTTCTTATTTGCACACATCTTTCCGCAAAAAGAAAGAAAGAAAGAAAGAAAGAAAGAAAGAAAGAAAGAAAGAAAGAAAGAAAGAAAGAAAGAAAGAAAAGAAAGAAAAAAAGAAAAGAAAAGAAAGAAAAGAAAAGAAAAAAGAAAAGAAAAAAAGAAAAGAAAAGAAAAGAAAAGAAAAGAAAAGAAAAGAAAAGAAAAGAAAAGAAAAGAAAAAATCTGATGATAACTTGGCACTATGTGGTACTCACCTTCCAAACTGTAAGGGAAGATGAACTAGAAATGGTACCTTAGTAAGATATCCATGCTCCTCATGCTATCTGCATCTTGCTGCCTCACCATCCATCTTAATCCAGAAGATCGATGCTCTTACAGAGTGGACCACTGCTGCATGACAAGCTCATGGCCTGTGTGATGGAGCCACACATCTGGCTTGAAGAGTATTTTGTACATTTTCCTTTCTCCTTCCTTCAAGTTAGAGGAGGGACGTTAAAAGTCCAGGAAGCCCCACTGGTAACTCAACATGCTTGTGTCCTACTACTGTACATCAAAGCAGTGTGCTGCAACATCAGCACCACTGAGCCTGGTGCCGAGAAAATCCTTTTTGGTAGGGGACTGTCCTGGGCATCATAGGACACAGAATCCCTGGTCTCTGCCCGCTAGATGCAAAGAGATTACCCAAATCAAAATTGTCTCTAGAAGCAGGCAGTCATCCCCTAGAGAAGAAAGCCACTCTATGTTGAGAACTACTCCAGTAGAATAAGTTCTTTACATAAACTGAATTATATTTTCATCATCCGTGGCTAAAAATAGCACATAAATAGGTCTATAGCTGTCCCCAGTGGTATATTTTATAACTGTTTCTTCCTCTCCGCGTGTATGGTTCTCTGCATTTTAAGCTCTTATGAGCTATCCTAATCATGAGATTTAGTTGAAGAAAGAAATAAAGAAATGAGAGAAGTGGGGGGTCCGGGGGTAGAGGGAATAAAGCTATTCAGTGTAGCCAGAGATCAAGTGAATACCTCATTTTTAGGTCTTATAGCATGTGCAACCGTCCAGTCTTTTTCTCTCGCTTCCTTATGCATATTTCATGATCACTAACACCCCCAAGATCTGTCCTCCTCATAGTAACAAGAATCATCCTTTTAAGACATAACCCTGTCACGTCTCTCCTGGCTCTCCCTCCCACTTAAAATAAACTTCAAGTTCTCACTGTGATCCCAGGGCATTCAGGATCTGACCACTGCCTGTCTCAGGGCCGGGAGGTCTTTTCTCTTCCCTTCTTCTCCAACCACACAACCCAGCGTGCTGTCTGTCCACACTCACAGCTCGATCTCTGACACAAGTTCCTTCTACATGCTGAGTGTCCCTCCATAAGTCATCCCCCTCACTTCATTGATGCCTCTGCCCAAATAGTTCCTTCTCAGAGATGCCTTCTGCAGCTAGCTTTCCTCATACCTCTGTCTCCTTGTCCTATCTACATCTCAGCACAATAACCTAAAGTCAGATCATATTGCTTGTCTATGTCTTTCTTTCTTTCTCTCTCTCTCTCTCTCTCTCTCTCTCTCTCTCTCTCTCTCTCTCTCTCTCTCTCTCTCTCTTTCTTTCTTTCACCTTTAGAAAGCAAATTCAAAAGGGCCGGTTCTCCACTGTGCTCCTGAAGATCAGAAGAACAGAGGCTGGCATTCTGGAGGCTCTAAGTCACTGTTTGGCAAGTGGGTGTATGCTTGCCGATTCTTTTCTTCTTGTAGATGGGATCCATGCTCAGTATCCTCCTAAGTAGATCACCACAGATCCTTCAAGACGACAGCTCAGACCCTCTGTCCGTAGACATCCCCTTTGGTTCCACTCTAGTTAACTGATCTAGTTTCTGACTGATTCTACGTTTGAGGAGGGAGTTCCCTATCTGACCAGCTGTGCTCCAGTACCCATCTCTTCCTTTCCTAATAAAACAGGATAGAAATCAGGTCAGACCCTAAATACTAAACAGGCAGATTCTGTGCATGTAGTGGACTTGGCAAGACATTCTGGAACTGACTGTTTCTAGCCCCGATTACCACCATCCTAACAGATTCTAATCGATATTTTAAGGAAACCAAAGAGTAAATCTTATTCATGAGGTCCCCTAGTCAGAGTCTTCCGACAGGGAAAATGTCTAGAGTAACCTTCCAGGTAGGGATAATGTCATGGGATGCCCAGCACTCTCCCATGACTGACTCATGATAAGAAAAAAAAATTGATCTTTACATAAAAGCAAGGAACTGAGGCAAAAGCCAAAGAAGACTCAAGGAGAAGAGTTCAGCCGTGATGCCTGAGAAGATAAGAGAAAATTAACCCAAATGTGAAGCTAGAAGTGACCCGGGGTGGGAATGGGGTTTGGTAAAGACACGGGGCTGGCTTGTAGGGGAAAGAAGGCAATAAAGACATTCAGGGATACAAGAAAGAGGTAAACATGTAGATTGTCCGGGCTGGGAAGTATGAAACAAAATGCTGGCTCATCATTTATCACTTGAGAAAGAAGTCTTTCATATGAGGGTAACCCCAGTGGGGCCCCTGAGCAGTTGCTCAGCTGAGAAGAAACTCCAGTTGTTGAAGAGAACATTGGTACACCACCTTTGTTCACTACACCCTTCGGATGAGAAGATGTACAAAGACTCTTGAACCAAAAACTCAGCAGGAGACTGTAGCTGGGCATTAAGCCGAGGAGATTTCTCATGGTCGTAATCATTCTCTCCCATCATGGTCCATCCATCATGCTAACTATTGCCTTGCTAAGATTATTAAAATGACTCTAACAGTATGTCACTCTTTCATTCAGAAGCTATCCACCACTCCTAAATGCCTAGCCTGTGGAGTGCAGACATCACGGTCTGTTTCAACCTCCCATCATTGAAGTTCCAGAGTTCATTATGAAATGATCAGAAGATGGGGCATCAGGCTCTATGAGTTGTGCTATGTTCTCCAAAAGGGACACATAGAAACTGTGATTCCCCAGTTCAATCAAATGTGACCTCATCTTAAAATAAGGTATTTGCCAAGGTTAGATGAGGTCATTAGGATATGACCTTTGACTTGTTTCGACACAAACACAGCACGTAGAGCAGACTATTCAGAGCCACACAAGAAGACAATACCTATGTGTCCATGGAGGTAAAGGTTGGAGAGATGCATCTACCAAGACAAAGAGCGCAGAGATTGTTAGACTAGAAATTACAATATAGAGGAGTGCAGAGATTGTTAGACTAGAAAATACAAGACAGAGGAGGCAAGAAACGTGGAGCTAACAGAGGTAACCTGATCCTGGTGAGAGGAGCTGTCAGACATTGGAATTTCAGAACAGTGATGTCATTGATTTCTACTGATTTAAGCCACCAGTTTGCAATGCTTTGATGATGACCACACTGGTAAAAATGTCATGGCAAGATTATTGTTTATCGTCGCAAGGCAATAAGATGGATTTGGTCCCAAGTTGCCCAGGATGGACAGTTCTCTCAGATACCTTCAATGCTGAGACAGAAAACTTTCAGCAACTTGAACAATGCTGATCTCTCTGTGTGGCAGCTCCAAGGAAGAGGGGGATTTACATAAAGAACCTGCAGGCTCCTGTTGAGAATAACATTGAGAGCCCTCAGGGTAGGGCATGGCGGTAGGAACCAGACATAGTGGAGAGAAAGGAGAAAGAGACCCCAAAGGTAAAACACAATGATCCTAGAACTGAGATCAATAAAGTGGTCCCCTAAAGGGCAGAATCTGGAGAGAAATTAAATGGGAATCCTATCTTGTGGAAATAGAGCAACGCTGACGTTGTCCACACCTAGCCCTCCTGGGACAGATTAGTCGTTTACTATCTTAGATAGTTTGAAGTTTGTATTTGTTAATAGACTAAACAAAGAGCTATCTTATTTAATATAAATTATGTCTTAACTCGGACAAATCCCTGTTTTGTTTCAAATATGAAATGCCTGTGATTGTTAACATTACATATGAGGTTTCAATTAGTATGCTTAATATATGTATGTGTGAGTGTGTGTTATATACATATGTATTATAAATGCATATAGGAATATACATATATGTTATACACACATATATATCAAGCATAGTAATATAAATATCTAAAAATTAAGCCTTGGCCATGTAAACTCCTAGCTTGAACAGGATGTACATGGCCAGCCCATTCCCTTTTCATGGACTGCCCAGTCTTGTAAAAATCTCCTGCTGCCTCAACTGTTCTTGCAAGATAATGGGTCTAACTGCTGTTCCATTTTTGTAAAAGGAAAAAAAAAGGTCTTGCTTGCTGGTGTTTTTTGCTTCCTGAGAACAGATGCAATGTGATCTTCTGGCTCCCTGGTCCTTCACTATGTCTTCCTTGCCTGCTTTATCCACTATGGCAGACTCTATCCCTCTGAAGCTATGAGCTAAAATAACTTCCTTTCCCTTTAAGTTGTTTTCATTGGGGTATTTCATTGCAGTAAATGAGAAGGATTGAGTGCAGACCCTTTAAAAAGTCTATTAGGCGTTTGCATTTGTTGTATCAATATTTTGTTGCCTGCTCCTTTGTCTTCTATAGAACCTAGCCTTTAAGGACGGTTGTTTGCAAGAGCACTTTAGTAACACATTTATGCCTCCCTTGCCAGCTGTGGTATCTGTGCTACACGTATGCTTATAGACTTCCTCTTAATGTGGCTTACGTTGCATTTCAAAGCAAGAACGGTATTAAACTTGGTGCTTTGTTTTATGATTTTTGCTTTTTAATGTTGTACATAACCACAGTGCGAAGTCATTTTTAATAGACAGTGTTAATATTTTACCTCTGAGAAGGAAGGGCTGTGGGGTTAACACCCTCATGTCTCCATGCCGTTTTCAGGAGTCACGTCATCTGCACTTGCTCTGTTAAATGGCTTGAGCTCTTCTTGCCTGCCGGGAGCTGGGGTGAGGGGGGCGTGGAATGCAAAGAAGGAAGAGCAATTAACTAATTAGAGGCTTAGAAAAATGTGACTATGACACAAAAATGCGAAAGCCCACAGGCAAGAATGGGAGCGAATATTGGAAATAAAATAATGGCGGGGGGGGGGGGGCTAAAAACAAAAACTAACCAAAGTTTCCAAACCAGCATCAGTTATGAAGTTGAGAAGACCTCAGGAAGGGCGGGGAGGATGGAATTCTCGCCACTCACTGCCATTTCCTTGTTAATAAATACAAAAGATGTTGGATTTCCACGTTCAGGAGTGTTGGTATTCTGTCTAAACTCCACCCCCACAGTTACTGGCATCAGTCAGGTAGGCTTGGTCCAGTATAAAAGGGGCTGCTTGGCCCCTCCTCTCTCTTTTACCCTCTTAACCTCTTGCCTCTCTCTTGCCCCTTGTGCCCCCTCACTCCCATTCCCTTTTTTCCTCTCTCCACATGGCCATGGCCTACCCCCTACTTCTCTACTCTCTCCTTCTCTCTGTCTTTCTGTGCCTCTGCTACCCTCTTAACTCCCCTCCCCATTCCCTAAGTAAACTCTATTCTATGCTATACCTATATGTGTCTGGTCTCTCAGGCGGAAGGGATGCCTTGGCATGGGCCCGCTGAGGCACCCCCTCCCCCCACACCCTGCCAGAACATATTCTTACAGCTCTTTCTCTTTTTATGATCACAACAAGGAGTCTATGTTGTGGTCTAACATTTGTTTTGTTTTTACATTTTTGGTAACTGGTATCTTTGGCTAGAACAGGTGGCCATCTAGTCTCTCAAAACACAGAGAGTTAATATTAGAACAGAGCTAGTATTGTGCCTTCTTTGTAGACATAAATAATAATGACCTGTACCAGGACTACAGTCTTCTGGTGGCCTGGAGCATCTCTCTGTCCTCACCGGGTGTGCTGGCTAGTTTATTGTTAAACTGACCTGAACAAAAATCATCTGAAAGGAGGGAACCTCAACTAGGAAAAAGGTCTGGCCTGGAGTAAAGTGTGTGGGATATTTTCTCAGTTAATGGTTGATGTGGGAGGGTCTGCCCACTTGATCTGGCATTCCTGAGCGCTGTAAGAAAGCAAGCTGAGCAAGCCCTGAGGAGCAAGCCAGTAAGCAGCACTCCTCCATGGCTCCTGCCCTGACTTTGAGAGGACAGACTACAAGCTGTGCATTGAGGTTAACCCTTTCCTCTTCAGGCTGTTTGTGGTCAGGGTGTTTATCACAACAATAGAAAGCCAACCAGGACACCTCATGTCCCCTGTGGATTATCTGTTCCCTGGTTTCTATTATCCCTGCTGCTGTAGGGACTTAAAAAGATGACCCATCCTTCTCCTGGCTCCCAAAGAACTCCTTGTGATTTCTCTGATGTCAGCAGTGCTAAGCACATCTCTTGCTATTAAGCGACAACTTATGGAACTAGGGCTGCACTGGTTAGCTTTAACTGTCAACTTGACAAAACCTGGAATCACTTGAGAACCTCTCAATAAAGGAACAATCCAGACCAAGTTGGTCGGTGGGCATGTTGTGTGTGGGGGTGGGGGAGTCATCTTGATGGTTAATTGAGGTGCGAAGACCCAACCTGAGTGTGGGCTGGACCATTTCTTGGGCTATGTCTTTGACTCGAAAAGAAGGCCAGTTGAGTGGGAAGGAAGGAAGCAAAGCGTGCATGCGTCTACCCTCTTCGCTCTGGACTGTGGGTGTGATTGACCGCAGCTTGCATTCCTACCTTCACTTCCCTGGACGATGAATTGTGATCTGGAATTGTAAGCTGAGTAGACTGTTCCCTCCTCTATGATAGTTTGTACCTTGATATATTCTCATGGCCCCAGAGATAAAAGTAGACCAGGGTCTAGGAAAGTAGACAGGTCTGGGATGGGCACCAGCTGCCCCAGTGATCAAGTAACTTAGAAGGCACAGTTCCACCCCAACTTCCAACACAGGGGAAGGACAAGAAGGTGGACTGCGTTAGCCACACTTACATGAGGTCTCACCACCTGAATGGGACCCTCATTAATGATGAAGCACATGGAAGCTGGGGACATAGGGCAATCACAGTCAGTAAAGCGTTAGCCACACAGCGGGATTCCCTAGAACTCGCTAAAAAGTGGGTCATGGTGGCTGGCACCTGTGAGCCCATGCTGGGGAGGCAGGACCAGGAGGATGCTTGGGGTTCCCAGCCAGCCAGTACAGAACACCCTCCCCCCAAATCGAAGCTCATCTCTCCTAGGGCAGTGATCACATAGTGTATTTTATTATTCATGTAATTTATCTTAAATATTTTTTGACATGCACAAGGCAGCGTTATCAAATCCGATGGGTTACACGTTTAGACTCCGGGAATGTGGCTCGTCTATTTTACTTTGTATTAAATCTTCCTGAAATTTTCTCATGCATAAATTCTTACATCGAAAGTTGTATTTTCCTCATGTTTGCCCTCAGCTCATATCAAGGATTAAATCATATCCATAGGCGAGTCATTTTTTTATTGTAATTGCATTTTTTTCTTTTTGCAATTTCAGTAACATGGGAGAGACACCAGATCTCTCCCTCTTTCTTTTCTAGAATGTAACCTTGACCTATATGGAACCTCCTATATTTAAGAGTACCCTGGACTGTTTCTGTCGGAGGTGCTGAGAGTGTGGGTCTGTAAGATGGACATGACCTTTAATATGAGGAGGCTGCTTTTAGAAAGTGTGCTAAGGAAGGACTGCCCTGCTTGGCCTAGAATTCTCTCTGTGTGCACCGGAGCATTGAGTACCAGGACAGGAATAATCCTCTAGCCCTTTGAAAGTGAGCCGTGCAACTCGGTCACTGTAAGCAATGATCTCCAAGATGCTATGTGTTGATGCCCTGCTGACGAAGTTCCATTGGAAGTATCTTAGAACAACTGATCCAGAGGACTGGAGAGGGAGTCATGGGAGAGTACGTTCCCACTGCATGAACGCGAGGACCTGAGTTTGTATCCCTGGTACCTACATAAGAGCCAGGCGTGGAAGTGCACGTCTGCCATGTCAGCTTATAATGAAAGGTAACATATTGGTTAGCCAGGCCAGCCAAATTGATGAGCTCCAGGTTACAAGAGAGATCTATCAAAAACTAAAAGTGAAGAGTTATTGAGGAAGATAATCAGATATTGACTTCTGACCTACTCACCAACCCCCACCCCCTCTGCCCCACACACAAATCCAAGTCCTTGGCACCTACGGTTTGGTTGAATGTGAGAGTGGGAGGCATGAATGAAAGAAAGCTGGTTTCTGTCATTTCTAAGCACCAGTAGGATGGTCCCTGGACCTGTGCTTGACACTCCAGATCCAGATCCCTAAAGGCCTTTGAGGAGCTGAAGTTGCTTGCTGATAACTCCTTGTGTTTGGCAGGTGGATCCCTCTCTGAGTGACAGTGACAGAATCCAGAAGTAGGAATAAGTTGCTCCTTTCTTCCAACGCATTGCAGGATACTTTACAGGGAAGAATTCTGTGGCAATCAGCAAATGGGACATGAGACGTTTCCTTCAGTAGAGAAAAATCTAAATATTTGTCCACTGTCTATAGCCACAGTTATCTCCTATCCATTAAAGGAGATGTAAAATGAGGCTGTACATTAATCCTTCGTCAAGGGACTTAAAAGAGGCTTTAAATTCTCTTTTCAAAAATGTCGATAAGAAAACTCAAAGTTCTTAGCCAGACAAAGCAAACATTGTTCTAGTGTAGTGGTTCTTAGCATTCCTAACGTTGTGACCCCTTAATACAGTTCTTGATGTAAATGACCCCCCAACCATAAAATTATTTTTGTTTCTACTTCATAACTGTCATTTTGCTACTTTGACGAATCGTTATGTGAATATCTGTGTTTTACCGATGGCCTTAGGCAACCCCTGTGCAAGAGTCAACCCGAAAGCTGTAGTGGCCCACAGGTATAGAACCATTGTCCTACTGTGTGCTGTGTCTGACCAGTCCCTCCCTTTGCTTTCTCAGACACTTGCATTAGTTGTCTGTTTACATTTAGTCCAGATAGAGTATTAGTCCTATTCGCCAGAGGGTCTGTACCAATAGACTGGAGATAGGGGCGAAAAGGAATTTATGATAAAAGAAGGGAGGGAGGTCAGAGCAGAATTCTGAAAGAGCACAAACAGAGGTGGCAGCTAAACACAAGCCCACTGTTGCCAGGAGCCCTAGGTGGATGAGTGAAGAGTGACAGCGTCATAAGAGAATGTGTGCTGGTGATACGGATTGTAAACAGCCATGTCACTAACTCAATGCTTTAGTCCCATGGGAGTGGCAAGGTCTTTCCCAGATGAGGCTCAAAGGGACAACAAAGCCTTCAGAGTGCTGATGAATGGTTGACCAATGAGTGACTAAAACCCTAGCATAATTTAGGGTGATCTCCAGGCCAATGAGAGACCCTGTCTCAATAAACAGGGTGGACAGTACCCAAGAGATGGCATCCAAGCTTGGCCTCTGACTTCCACCAGCATGTGAGTCTGTACACATAAGAAATACACACACACACTGGGTCTAATCTCCTGAAGGGGATCACAGACTCCCTGGATCAAGATGGAAGTGGCCGTAGCCAACGCAGAGACAATGGCTGCCCAATGTCAGAGAATCCTCTTCTGACTCTCTGTCTCCTCCCCTCCTTCACAACATCACGCACACTCCCAGGGAGGAAATGAGCCTTGATCATGTGCCTCACCTCAACACCAAGTACAGAGCCTAAAGAGACCTGAGAGAAACTAGAAACCAAAGAGTCACTCCAAGGAGATGCTATGCAGCCATTGTCCCTGGTGCCTGCCTTTATCTGCTCCACCCCTGTCCCCTGATGGCCTGACATCACCTTGGTCTGTTGGTTCTCGCTAGTGCTCACGCTGAGCACGTCACAGCAGACCTGAAGAGAGAGGAAACCACTGCCCTGGGAGTAGTCCTCAAGCCGTAGATGGTAGAGATTGATGTGTGCACACCAGCATCTTCATGCCTTCTACAGATCACCCTGGTGTGAGCTCTGCGAGGTCCTGCAGGCACAGCAGGAATGCACTTCCCAGCATGCCTTAGTTACTCCCCAACCGTCCTGTCCTCTTACTGTCAGCATATTTTGGTTGCTGCCATTTCTCTGTCTTGTTTTGGTTTTTTTTTTGTTTTTTGTTTTTGTTTTTGTTTTGCTTTATCTCCCACATCAATTATCCATATCCATGGATTCAACCACTGTGGATTAAATAGCCCCCAAAATAATGACATGTATGCTGAGCATGTATGAACCTTTCTTTTTAATCATCGTACCTTAAAAACAGTACAACTATTCATGTATTGCTATATAAATTTAAGTAGCATTTAAATATATTAGGTGTTATAAATAAGAGATTTTTAAAGCATGTTCGTATATGTGAATGGATTATATGCAAACCTTATGCTAATGTTATAAGGGTTTTGAGCATCCTTGGGTTTCTGGCACTCTCGGGATTCCTAAGGTATCTCTAAGTCTGGCTTCGGCGTTACGCTTCAGGAAGCTGCTTCTATCCATCAGAGTAACAGGGACCATGCTTTCTGGAGAAGTGATGACCACAGTGTAAAGATTCTCTTGTACTAGCTAAAGAGAGAAAGAATCACACCACGAGGACTCACTGGGGACACCCTCCTGTTCAGTTCTCCTCTTGGTCAAGTGTCACCACGCAGGAGACATCATGGGTTGGGATGGAAAGTGAAAAAAAGAACATAGAGCCTCAAAAGGCATGAAAAAAACCAAGCGGCCTCCAGGTCTGAGCCTGGGAGTAAATGAGACTGCAGTGCTCTTCCAAGCAGAGCTTCAGGACACCTGTGCCTTTCAAGATGGGGCTACTCTGTTTCTAGGGAAATGGATGTTTTTAGAAATAAAGCCCCAGGCTAGACACCTTCAACAGGTCCTCCCAGTAGGTGATCTCCTCTAGGGCCAGCTACACCTGGCAGAGGTGGATTTGTCAATCAATGTCTCTTTCCCTCTGGAAGGAAGGCTCTTTCCACTGAGAAGCCAAGTCACTAGACCCAAGGGAGGGTTCTGGGGTTCTTCTTCCTCTCCCCTAACTCTGCTGCTTAGTGAACTTGACCTTGGTGAGAAGTTACTCTCACAGACAGTGTCAGCTGTTCCTACCGACCTGAAAAGGAAAAAAACACCAGCGGGGCAACCGAGTCAGGTACACCTTCACAGTCACACAAGACTGTGGGATCATGTCACATGAGTACTTACTGAGCAAATCCTATGAACTAGGCATCTAAGGGCACAGCCTCACTCAACACATCCAAGACATGGGTAGCAGCCCTGAGCCTATCAGCAGATGGAGATGTGTAAAAGAAACTTTTTAAATTTTATTTCATTTATTTACATCCCAAATGTTGCCCCACACACACTCTGGGTGCCCCCTGCCAGAGTTCTCCATTCCATCCCCCATCCCCTAAGCCTCTGAGAAGGTGCTCCGGCACCCTGCTCTAGGCATCCTCCGTCCCTTGGGGCATCACGTCTCTTATAGGATTAAGTGCATCCTCTCCCACTGAGGTCAGATAAAGTAGTCCTCTGCTACATATGTGCTTGGGGGTGTAGGTCGGACCAGCACTTGTACATACACTCATTGGTTGCAGACTTGGTCTCTAGGAGCTCCCAGAGGTCCAGGTGAGTTGACACTGTTGGTCTTTCTATGGGGTTGCCATCCCCTTCAGCTTCTTCAGTCCTTCCCTTCACACTTCTGTAGGGGTCCCGTCCTCAGTCTAGTGGTTGGCTGTCGGTTTCTCCATCTGCCTCAGTCAGCTGCTGGTAGAGCCTCTCAGAGGACAGCCATGCTAGGCTCCTGACTGCAAGCACAACTTGGAGTCAGTAACAGTGTCCGGGTTTGGTGCCCACTCATGAGATGGATCTCAAGTTGGATGGGTCAGTGGATGACTGCCTTTCCTTCAGTCTCTGCTCCATGTTTGTCCCTGACTTTCTTTTAGACAGGAACAATTCTGGGTCAACATCCCTTCATTGGGATCCCTGTCTAACTGCTGGAGGTGGTCTCTTCAGGTTGCATCTCCCCACTGTTGGGCATTTCAGCTAAGGCCATCCTCCACATTGAGTCCTGGGAGTCTCTCACATCCCAGATCTCTGAAACTTTCTAGAAGTTCCATCCACCTCCCACCCCAGAAAGCCATATTTCCATTCATTCTCCTGGTCCTCTGGAATTCTCTCCTGTCTCTTCCCACCTCTATACCTGATCGTGGCTCCCCTTCCCCCTCCTCCTTCCCACTCCTACCCAGATCTTTCCCTCCCTCTGCCTCATATGATATTTTATTCCTCCTAAGTTGAGTTGACGCTTCCTCACTTGGCTTTTCCTCTTGCTTAACTTCTTAAGGTCTGTGGGGTGTATCATGGGTATTCTGTACTTTTTGGTTAATATCCACTTATCAGCGAGTACATCCCATGCATGTCCTTTGGGGTCTGGGTTACCTCACTCAGGATGATATTTTTTAGTTCCATCCATTTACCTGCAACATTCATGATCTCCTCACTTTTTCAGAGCCAAATTGTATTCCATTGTGTAAATAAATCACATTTCCTGTATGCATTCTTTGGTTTAGAGACATCTGAGTTGAATCTAGGTTCTAGCTATCACAAATAAGGCTGCTATGAACATAGCGGAACATGTATCCTTGTGGCAATGGTGGAGCATTTTGGGGTATATGCCCAGGAGTGGTATTGCTGGGTCTTCAGGTAGATCTACTTCCAATTTTTGAGAAATCACCAGATTGATTTCCAGAATGGTTGTACCAGGTGCATCCCACCAGCAATGGAGGAGTGTCCCTCTTTCTCCTCAGCCTTGCAATCCTACCAGCAATGGGGGAGTATCCCTCTTTCTTGACATCCTCTCCAGCATGTGCTGTTGTTTGAGTTTTTGATCTTAGCCATTCTGAATGGTGTAGGGTGGAATCTCAAAGTCATTTTGATTTACATTTCCCTGATGATTATTGATGTTAAACATTTCTTTAAGTGCTTCTTGGCCATTAGAAATTCCTCTGTTGAGAATTCTCTATTTAGCCTGTAGCCCATTTTTTTAATTGATTTATTTGGGTTTCTTGAGTCTAACTTCTTGAGTTCTGCATATATTTTGGATATTAGCCTTCTATCAGATATAGAGTCAGTGAATATCTTTTTCCAATCTGTAGGTTGCCATTTTGTCCTATTGACTGTGTCCTTTGCTGTACATAAGCTTTTCAGTTTCAAGAGGTCCAGTTGTTAATCTTAGAGCCTGAGACATTGGTGTTCTGTTCAGGAAATTTTCCCCTGTGCCAATGTGTTTGAGGCTATTTCCCACTTTCTCTTCTTTTAGATTCAGTGTATCTGATTTTATTTTGAGGTTCTTGATCCATTTGGACTTGAGATTTGAGCAGGAGTATATATATATATATATATATATATATATATGTGTGTGTGTGTGTGTGTGTGTGTGTGTGTGTGTGTGTGTGTGTGTGTGAATTTGCATTCTTCTACGTGCAGATTGCCAGTTAGACCAGCACCATTTGTTGAAGATGCTTTCTTTTTTTTTTCCACTATGTGCATTTGATTTCTTTGTCAAAGATCAAGTGTCCTTAGGTGTGTGGGTTTATTCCTGGGTCTTCTATTCTATTCTGTTGATCGGCGGCCATGCAGTTTTTAACACTATTGCTCTGTAACACAACTTGAGGTCAGGATCGTGATTCCTCCGGGAGTACTTTTATTGTTGAGAACTGTTTTTGATATCCTGGGTTTTTTGTTTTTCCATGTGAAGTTGAGAATTTCTCTTTCCATGTCTGTGAAGAATTGAGTTGGAATTTTGATGGGGATTACATTGAATAAAATGGCCATTATCCTACCAATCTATGAGCATGGGAGATCTTTCCATCTTTTGAGATCTTCTTTGATTTCTTTGTTTAGGGAGTTAAAGTTCTTGTCATACAGATTTTCACTTGCTTGGTTAGATTTACACCAAGATATTTACTATTATTTGTGGCTATTGTGAAGTGTGTTGTTTTCTAATTTTTTTTCTCAACCTATTTATTTATCATTTGTATAAAGGAAGGCTACTGATTTGTTTGAGTTAATTTTATATCCAGCCATCACCCAGTTAGAAACAAAAAGAATAATGAAAAGAATAAACAAAATCAAGAGTTGGATCTTTGAGAAAAAAATCAACACGATAGATAAACCCTTAGCCAAACTGACTAAAAGGCACAGAGACAGTATCCAAACTAACAAAATCAGAAAAGAAAAGGGAGACATAACAACAGAAACTGAGGAAATTTTAAAAATTCATCAGTTCTAACTACAAAAGCCTATACTCAACAAAACTAGAAAATCTAGATGAAATGGATGATTGTTCTAGACAGATACCCTGTACCAAAGTTAAATCAAGATCAAGTAAACTATCTAAACAGCCCCATAACCCCTAAGGAAATAGAAGCAGTTATTAAAAACCTCCCAACCAAAAAATAAACCCCCAGAGCCACATGGTTTTAGTGCAGAATTCTACCAGACCTTAAAGAGCAAATACCAATACTCCTCAAACTATTCCATAGAACAAAAACAGAAGAAACACTACCTAATTCATTCTATGAAGCCACAGTTATGTTGATACCTAAACCACGCAAAGACCCAACAAAGTAAGAGAACTTCAAACCAGTTTTGCTTATGAATATCGATGCAAAAATACTCAATAAAATTATCACAAACATAATCCAAGGACACATCAAAAATATCATTTACCTCGATCAAGTAAGCTTCATCCCAGGGTCTCAGGGACGGTTCAATATATGAAAAAAATCCATGAACGTAATCTTTTATATAAACTAACTCTAAAAAAAAATCATGTGATCATCTCATTGGATGCTGAAAAAGCCTTTGACAAAACCTAACACCCCTTCATATTAAAAGTTTTGGAGAAATATAATGAAAGCAAGATACGACAAACCAACATCAAATTAAATGCAGAGAAACTTGAAGCAATCCCACTAATATCGGGGACAAGATAAGGCAGCCTACTCTCTCCCTATCTATTCAATATAGTACTTGAAGTTCTAGCCAGAGCAATGAGACAACAAAAGGAGATCAAAGGGATACAAATCAGAAAGAAAAGAGGTCAAGCTATCACTATTTGCAGATGATATGATAATCTACATAAGCATCCCCCAAAATTCTTCAAGAAACTTTTAAAAGTGCCTTGAGGCCACATCACACATCCACAGCAGACCTGGGACACATAAGCCAGGATCGTCTGACTTCCCTCTCTGAGTACATTCTATGGAATATAGGTATAACTAGAGGCCACTTGTTAATAACACTGTCCAGCAAAGCTTCTGTTGTTCAGAGCAGGGAGAGCTGGCTCGGAGTGTACAAGTAAGTACTCATAGCTTCTGTGGGCGATCTGAATTTGGTTCCCAGAACTCATGTCAGAAAGCTTACAGCTGTCTATAACTCCAGCTCCAGGGGATCTGATGCCCCTGGCTTCCTCGGACACCCACATACATGCGAGTACTTACAAACAGACCACACACACACACACAGAAAGAGAGAGAGAGAGAGAGAGAGAGAGAGAGAGAGAGAGAGAGAGAGAGAGAGAGAGACTCTAAAAACAGTTTTAAAAATCTTTTTTTTTAAAAAAAGGACTCTATCCTTTTAAATTTTATTTCATATACAGAGAAAATAACATAATTTTATACTAATATTAACATTCCATTTGTGTATGTACATGCACATGCAAGCCCTACAACATGATGCGGGGAGGGCTAATCTGCAAGAAGATGACATTAAAGTCAAGTGCAGTTGAACTGATGAAAAGACTTGGAGGGGAACGCACCCCGACTGGGAAAAGCGAGGGAAAGGAGTCCACACGCCACAACACTGGGACAAACATGGCTGCACACCCTCACAGCTTCCTCTGGGAGGATGTGTGAAAGCTTCCTGCATGATCCCATCTGCCTCACACCCAGAGTCTAGTGTCAGACTACATTTGTTCCATTCTGACATCCAGCCGGAGCTAGCTGTGGGGGCTGAAGAAGTTCCCTCCACATTTGTGAGCCTCCATTTTTCTCACTAAAATAGGCCTAAGGATAACACTTCCCTTGAAGTACTGCAAAGAAATGCAAAGAAAAGACTTGCCTTGGTGCACAGCCCATAATAGGTATTGCAAGATCTTCTGCTTTCACATGGGTTGGGAATGCACCAGGAAGGTGACTGCAGTCATCTCTGGCCTCCAACACTACCTAGGGGCCCTTCCCATCTGGCCATCCCTTATAGCCCAGAATGCTGGCTAGCCTTCCAAGTGGGTTCCTGGAGGGACCCATGTGGACCACACAGCCACTCTCTGACAGCAGGCAGAATCGGGTGTCCATTCTTCATCTGTGGCATCTCCAGGATTGGATCTTACAGTCAAGGACACTAACCAATCCACCTGTGATACATGAGATTCGAAGAGAACTTTTAGGTACCCTGGACAGAAAGTGGGTGCTTAAGAACTGAGATGGGAGGTGTGCTGGGCAGTGGAGACACAGCTGGGTGGCCAGGACAGGGGTTTCTCCACAGGTGCATGAGATTAACCCCCTTTCAGATAATTATCTCAAGCTCTCGCCAGGATTAATTGGAAGGGTACCATTATCCTCATCTTGTAGATTGGATGTTCAAGCTTAGCTCATCTCCTCCATCACTCCAGCTTGTTAGAGAGGGGGTGGGGTCAGTGTGTATGTGTGTGCATTGTGCATGTGCATGTGTGTATGTGCATGAGTGCATGTGCATGCATGTGTGTGCGCATGTATGTGTGCATGTGCATGTATGTGTGCATGTGCATGTGTGTGCATGTGCATGTGTGTGCATGTGGAAGCCAGAAGTCAACCTCTGCTGTTATTTTCCAGTCACTGTACACCTCGTGTTTGTTTGTTTATTTGTGTCAGTTCTTACACAGTCCTGGAATTCAATACATAGGCTAGGCTGGCTGCCCAGGAAGCTCCACTTCCCCATATTAAGATTACAAGGATGCACCGACCACCAAACCCAGGAATATATATATGCATGTACATAGGTAGGTAGGTAGGTATGTGTGTGTGTGTGTGTATGTATGTATGTATGTATGTATGTATGTATGTATGTATTTTCACCTTTTTAAATTTTATTTTATTTTATGTGTATGCACATCTTACCTACATGCATGTCTGTGCACCACATGAATGTCTGATGCCTGCAGAGGCCTTAAAAGAACACTGGATCTCCTGGAACAAGAGTTGCAGATGCTTATCTGCTACCATGGGGAATGGAACCCAGGTCCTCTGGTTCCTCTTATCCACTGAGCCATAGCTCTAACTACACTCCTGCCCCCACTACTTTAAAAATCATAGAATCAGAGATCAAACTTCCACCCTCTGTCTATAAAGCAAACAACATACAGGCTAAGCCATCCCTGTGGCCCTGACTAGTGTTTCTATAGATGTATGTGAACACAGGGTACCATGAACACAGAGATGCTCAGATTTTTCCTTGTTGTCCCCTGTGGGGCATATGGTCTGACTTCCAGCTGCCAAGTGCCAACTGGACCCAGGTGACACCATCAAGGAGACAGAGCAAAAGAGGAGTGAAGACTGGCCCTTCTATCCTGTATAGGAGCTCCGGACAAGGCCAGATTCAGAGCCTCCTGAGAGACCAAGACTCTGGCTGGCTGTGTGGTCATTCAGTTACTGCCCCTGCCCAGTGCTGCAGGATCTGCTTCCAGCGATCACGCCCTAGTCTTCTGAGAGACTCACAAGCAGACCATCCAGGGGCCAAATATAAAATACCTTGGTGTGACTCTAACCAAGCAAGTGAAAGATGTATATGACAAGAACTTTAAGTCTCTGAAGAAAGAAATCAAAGAACATCTCAGTAGATGGAAAGATCTCCCATGCTCAGGGATTGGCAAGATTAATATAGTAAAAATGACCAACTTACTGAAAGCAATCTACAGATTCAATGTAATCCCCATCAAAGTTCCAACTCAATTCATCATCGAGTTAGAAAGAGCAATTTGTAAATTCATTTGGAATAACAAAATCTCAGGGTAGCGAAAACTATTCTCAACAATAAAAGAATTTCTGGGGGAATCACCATCCCTGACCTCAAGCTGTACTACAGTGCAATAGTGATAAAAACTGCATGGTATTGGTACAGAGACAGGCAGGTAGATCAATGGAATAGAATCAAAGACCCAGAAATGAATCCACACACATATGGTCACTTGATCTTTGACAAAGGAGCTTTAACTATCCAGTGGAAAAAAAGACAGCATTTTCAACAAATGGTGCTGATTCAACTGGTGGTGGGCATGTAGAAGAAGGCGAATTGATCCATTCTTACCTCCTTGTACAAAGCTCAAGTCCAAGTGGATCAAGGACCTCCACATAAAACCAGATACACTGAAACTAATAGAAGAGAGAGTGGGGAAGAGCCTTGAGCACATGAGCACAGGGGAAATTTTCCTGAACAGAACACCAATGACTTATGCTCTAAGATCAAGAATCGACAAATGGGACCTCGTAAAATTGCAAAGGCAAAGGACACTGTCAATAGGACAAAATGGAAAACAACAGATTGGGAAAAGATCTTTACCAACCCTACCTCTGATAGAGGGCTAATATCCAACATATACAAGGAACTCAAGAAGTTAGGCTCCAGAGAATAAAATAACCCTATTTTAAAAATGGGGTACAGAGCTAAACAAAGAATTCTCAACTGAGGAACATCGAATGCATCAGGGAAATGAAAATCAAAACAGCCCTGAGATTCAACCTCATACCAGTCAGAATGGCTAAGATCAAAAACTCAGGTGGCAGCAGATACTAGCAAGGATGTGGAGAAAGAGGAACACTCCTCCATTGTTGGTGAGATTATAAGCTGGTACAACCACTCTGGAAATCAGCCTGGCATATTTTAGAAAATTGGACATAGTACTACCTGAGGACCCAGTTCTACCACTCCTGGGCATATACCCAAAAGATGCTCCAACATATAACAAGGACATATGTTCCACTATGTTCATAACAGCCTTATTTATAATAGCCAGAAGCTGGAAAAAACCCAGATGTCCTTCAACAGAGGAATGGATACAAAAAATGTGATACATTTACACAATGGAGTAGTACTCAGCTATTAAAAAGAATGAATTTATGAAATTCTTAGGAAATGGATAGAACTAGAAAATATCATCCTGAGTGAAATAATTCAATCACAAAAGAACACACACAATATGCACTCACTCACACATGGTATCCAGCCCAAAATTTCAGAATACCCAAGATACAATTCACAGACCACATGAAGCTCAAGACAAAGGAAGACCAAACTGTGGATGTTTCAGTCCTTCTAAGAAGGTGGAACAAAATACTCATGGGAGCAAATAAGGAGACAAAGTGTGGAGCAGAGACTGAAGGAAAGCCCATCCAGAGACTGCCCCACCTGAGGATCCAACCCTATACAGTCACCAAACACAGACACTATTGTGGGTGCCAAGAAGTACTTGCTGACAGGAGCCTGATATAGCTATCTCCTGAGATGCTCTGCAAGAGCCTGACACACGGAAGTGGATGGTCATAGCCAACCATTGGACTGAGTACAGGGTCTCCAATGGAGAAGTTAGAGAAAGGACTGAAGGAGCTGAAGGGGTTTACAACCTCATAGGAAGAACAAAAATATCAACCAACCAACCCCCCACCCCCACATACACACACACACCCGAGCTCCCAGGGACTAAACCACCAACCAAAGAGTACACATGTTGAGATCCATGGGCTCTATTCGCATATGTAGCAGAGGATGACCTTGTTCGGCATCAATGGGAGGAGAGGCCCTGGGTTCTGTGAAGGCTGTAAGCCCCAGTGTAGGGAAATGCCAGAGCAGGGAGGCAGGAGTGGGGGGAAGGGAGAGGGAATAGGGGGGTTTGGAGGGGAAACTGGGAAAGGAAATAACATTTGAAATATAATTAAAGAAATTATCCAATAAAAAAAACCCACAGATAGGTAGACTGAGACTCAGATAGGAGGAGGAGGAAGAAGAGGAAAGAAGGAGAGAGAGAGAGAGAGAGAGAGAGAGAGAGAGAACAAGCAAAGAAAGAAAGAAAGAAAGAAAGGAAGAAAGGAAGGAAGGAAGGAAGGAAGGAAGGAAGGAAGGAAGGAAGGAAGGAAGGAAGGAAGGAAGAGGGCTTTGATGGTGAAAAGTTGATATTGATTATCCAAAGGAATGGATTTCTAGTTTGTCCATTTCATTATTGTGCGTGCACACATGTGTGCACATGCTTGTATGTGTTCCTGTATGTTTGTAGATACATGTGTATGTGTGTACATGTGCAAGTAGCTACTACAGGGCAACCCCAAGTGGCTCCCTCTGTTGTTGTCCTCCTTCATGTTTTGAATCATGGCCTCTTACTGAGCCTAGAGCTCACCTATTCAGGAATCCTGGCGGGCCAGCAAGTCCTAGCACTCTGTCTGTCTCTCCTTCTCAGTGCACACACTGACATGCCCAGCCTTGGAGTGCTGCTAGACATCCAAATCCAGGTCCTCAAACTCAGCCTCCTTCAGGAAGCCCTTCACCCACTGCCTCACCTCCCCAGTCCCTCATCCACTTTAGATCTCTGCAAATGGTGCTACCGGGTGATCCCACTGAACCTGGCCTGAAATGGAAGACCAGAATCACTCTATGGGGTCAATCAAGACAATGCAAAAATAAATCACAGCACATTTGTCATGCCCATCAGTGTTGGCCTGTCAGAACTCCCCGAGTGGGAATAGCTATGAGGAGCTAAGAAAATGTCTCCCCTCCTCCTTGACTCATTTCTGCTCTCTCTGAGAAAAGCCAATGGTGTGCTTTTCCAAAAGTCTCCCAAATCAGCAGCCTCCAGCAGCAGGGAAGAGAGGAGCATTGTTATTCCTCCACAGCAAAGCAGTAGCATATAATTAAATCATTAAGAGGCAAATTAACTCTTCTAGCAATGCTTTCCTAAGTGTTTGTGGGCAAACCCATTAGCAAGATGCCAGTAAATCCCAAAATGCCTTTGCCTACAGACTGAGCAAAAAGCTGCTTCAGAGACCTGATGGGAGGTGCTCTGTCCAGGTGGTTTGACCTCCTACAGAGATGCATTGGAGGGGCGGAGGGAGGATGGAGGAGTAGCTTCTAGGATTGTGTGCTGTGACTATACTTCCTAAGCCCTTGGAGAGGACAGCTGCCAAATCCCCCCTCTGAAAGCTAACAATAAATCTATTCTTCTCTTAAGAAAAATATTCAAGAGCTTTTGGGCTCTCATCAAATACCTCCCATCTTTCTGAACTCTTTCAGCTTGGATTATTGACTTTCCAGAAAAGGTCTAACTGTGGGAGTGAAGGGGGTAAATAGAGTGTGTTTTCCAGCGGGACCCTTTGGAGATATTTATTTAACAGGGTTTTCAGAATAACGAATGTGAATGTGAAGTTGGCTTCGATTTGGGAGCCAAATATATATTTATGCTATTGACTGAAATTCAAGTTGGCCAATATGGTTGGCTTGTCAGTGGCCTTCAATCCATCGGGTCTTGAGTGTTTCCATCAATACGGTTGATCGTTCTTGTGATGACCTCACTTGGAGCATTTAATAAATTGTAAACAACTCGAAAGCATATTGGAAGTCAACACAACTCATTATAGCCATTTATATGCCCATCAAAATCCTAAGGGGGGTGCCCGACCTGATTGGAAGTTTCCTCCAGAGCCATACAATAATTTTAGCTGTGAAAGGAAATTTTATGGCATGTAAGATTAGACCACACTCATGCAAGGTCAAAAATAATAGAATCAATAGGCAAACTCAATAGTGTTAACATCGTGAGAAAATTACTACGAGAAAACAATGTCAACGGCAGATTGAAACGGGTCTCCAAAGTCGTCCCATTGATTTCCTCTCACCGTGGCGACGTTCTAACTCTTTCTCCCACGTGACACGGAACGTTTAGACATTTGTATTTTTCTTCAGCTCTCCTATGCACAGGGAAGATTACCTTTCTCTGATGGATGTCGGATGTAAGACACTTCTGCTTCCAGAACTGAGTGTGGGCATCTGTTTCCTGATGTACAAGCCCCAAACGGGTCCTTCACAGAGGGCTCGGCTGAGAAGGATCAGAAGTTATTTTCCCTACAGTAAGGCATGTGAGTACACATGTAAACAGTGCTGTTGACCAATGACCAGCATTATGCTGGAATCACATGACCTCGGCTCCGTGGTATGGGTAGTGTTGGTGATAGAGGAGAAATAGCTGTTTGACGGTGGGCTGCGGGTGATAGAGGTTACTGCCCATTAGAAATGTGTGCTCCTCTAGCCCAGCAAGCTACCCCACTCCCTCCTGTTCGACTCCCTGTGTCGATCAAGGGCCTCCTCATACCAGCCACCCCTCCTGTCCCCCAGTAACCCCTGACTCACTCAAGCCCAGCCCTCAGGAATCGCCATTCATTTCTCTCTTCCTTTCTCCCACAGCAAATGTCTACTGCCCTGGTAGTTTTAACTTCAAACTTCATTTCTGAATCTTCCACTGAGCCCTATCTCTGATGACTCACAACAGTCGCCCCTGGCTTCATTACCTGCTTTTGTTTTCTCTACTTAGTAGGCCATAGTTACTAATGTAGAACAGAATTCACCTAATTTCTGTCCTCACACTCCTTCTATGAGGCGCCACAGCATGCTGACTTAAAGCCTGGGCCTCTCTCATAGGCAGTTGCTCTGCTCCCCTCTTCCATCGCTGGCCTTTCTAGGTCACTCTTGTTCTTTGATATTAGGGACTTTAACACTGGAAGGCCTCAAGTCTGTGTTTTTGCGTGTGACTTTGCTGGCCCTACTGTTACGTTAGTATTTGTAACACACCTGAACATCCCTAAAGCTGTGGACAGACTGTATAGCATACACACATACACATACTCATACATACACACACACACACACACACACATACATATATACATACACACACACACATACATACACATGCATATATGCACACACATACATACATATACACACATACATACACATGCATACATGCACACACATACATACATATACACAAATACATACACACATATATATAGATACATACACACATATACATACATACACACATACATATATACATATACACACATGCATCCATACACATACATACATACACACATACATACATACACACACATACATATATACACACACATAATACACATATACAGAGATGTCAACAGAAGACAAACATTTCAAAATTCCGAAGGTGCTGGATTTTTTTGTGTTAGGAATGTTCAACTACTAAAACCTCTATAAACATTCCAAAATCTGGAAGCAAAACTCAAAACTTCCAGGCGTGGACACTTCCATACCCACAGGTTTCACATGCAGGCCCCATCGGACCTGAGGGCCTGTGTTTTGACACAAATCCTCCCCTTGGGTTCTGCTGCTGGGAACACAACCTAAGGCACTTCTTTTTAGAAAGAATTTTTCCTGCCATGCAGGAAACAGATAGCAGAGTCATGTGTAAGTGTCCAGGGTTATCCAGATGTGAATGACATGGCCAGACAACTGAGCATGCTCAGAGAGTATGCCACGCACGAGGCAGCCCCTATGAGATGGGATCCCAGATACGTATAGCACAGCGAATGAGGAAGAAAAGACCATGAAGGGCAAACTCAAGACGTATGCAAATTATCTCTCAGGAGCCAAGCAGCTCTTCACCGTGGAGAGCGAGCGGATGTTCTTAGAATATCAGTTAATAATAGCAAACATCCCCGCTAACGAGGGCTGCAGACACACAATAGAATTTAATCGCCGGTACCACAGCCTCACAATGGGAAATTACAATGCCCTGAATAGAATAGGTTTCATTTTTCAAAGTGAATATTTTGCCTTTACAATCTCTCAGTGCCAACGATGCTCTTGGATTAGAACTGATTAGAGAGTCTTTTATCGAGAAACAAGGCTCTTGGCTGTTTACACAGATTGCTAAAGCTTTATCCAACTGAAACAAAAACTCTTTACACTCCTCTCCATCCTGCCTCTCCCAGAGCCTTTGATTATCTAGAGAGGACTTCCGCTGTCTGTCTGTTTCAGCAAGGCATCAAGATAGGAGGAGAAACAAGAGCTCTAGGGAGGTGCTGAGAGCTGAGATCCACTCCACCCACCCAGCACTTGGGTGGGTCCCAGCATCTGGTTCATACTCTCCTGGAGTGACTCAGTACTTACAGATCCATACCAGGACCTACTGCCTGCCAGGCTCCGTTATAGGCGTAAGCCTAAAGAGTAGCCCATCCCAGTCTCTGACCACATAGATTATAAAGTGTATTCCTTGCACTGGTAAAATTAGGGGGTAAAGCAGAAAGAAGCATATGTTCCTAATGGGTTTTCTTTTCAATTTCTCGGTATTCTGTAAATGTCTGCCTTCTTTCTAATGTTGTCCATTGCAACTCAACTGTGTGTTGTATGTATTCTACAGAAATCATTATGTATGATCACAGCAACTCATTCTTTTTGCCTCTTAAAACGGATTTTGAGAATTTCATGCACAAGCTCTCTTTACATCATTGCTGTCCCCTCCTTCTCATCCCCCAACTCCTCCTGTGTTCTTTCCGCTCCTCGTGACCTCACCTTAAACTATTAGTGTCAGATATATGTATGTGTGTGTGTGTGTGTGTGTGTGTGTGTAAAAATATAACCTGCTGAGTCATTTAGCATTGCTCGTGTGTGTCCTTGTGTATACCTGTGTATACATGTGTGTTTGTGGTGTGTGTCTGTGTGAGTACATGTGTATGTGTACATGTGTGTATATGTGTGTATGTGTATGTGGTGTATTTGTGAATGTATACGTGTGTGTGTGTGTGTGTGTGTGTGTGTGTGTGTGTGTGTGTGTGTGTGTGTGAGTGTGTGTGTGTGTGTGTATACACGTGCGTGCGTGTGAGTGTTTAAGGCTGGCCACTTGGGATTAAGTAATTTATGAGGGGACTCATTCTTAGAGAACACTGATCCTTCCTCTCTCAGCGTCCATTTACTTGTAGCTCTTCATCTAGGGATATAACCTGGAGCTGGAGAGGTGAGACAGCGGTTAAGAGCACTGACTGCTCTTCCAGAGGTCCTGAGTTCAATTCCCAGCAACCACATGGTGGCTCACAACGATCTACAATGGGAGCCTTGCAAGATCTCCTTCCCCTTCCCCATCTATCTGACATGTTGGCTGACGTTGCCATTGTGCAAGTCTTGCTTAGGTGACCATATTGTTGAGATTTCCTGGATGCAACTCTCCTGACACAATTAGATGACATCATCTTCCTGCAGGCATCCTAGGCCTCTGGTCCTCACAACCCTCCTGCCCACTCTTCCATGATGTCCCCTGAGCCTAACGATTTGGGGATTGCATGCACATGCATCAGTTGGGTCAATCTGTACCACGGTCACTTGTCCTCAGGTAGAGCCGTTGATGGTCTCCCATTTAGAATCCTGTTACTCAAGTGTATTACTGAATTCAAGTCTTCCTCAGACCTTAGGTAATTTGGTTCCTATACATTAAACAACAGTCCCAAAGAGGCTGCTGCAGATCTGTGTCATCAAACCCAATATTTATGCAGGGACATGTGACCACTTCTATTCAGGGGGATAGATAAAGATAAATACATGTGTCTTGATTCATACTTCTCTGTGTGTGTGTGTTTATCAGCTTAGCTTAATTTTGGCTATCACACAAATGGCAAAAATCTGAAAATATACCATTTGGTTACAGGGTGCTTTGGTTTTGTTACAACCCCCCCTCCTGACACCCCAGAATTGCATTTGAGAAATTGTGGGTCTATAGCTCATAATATGTGAAATCAGTAAGACGTGGGTTAGGGCTTAAAAACCAAATTTATCAAAGATATTCATTACAGTTGCATTTGCTGTAATGGTGTCTGACCTCTAGATGACCCAGCTTTATAAATAAACTCAAAGCACCTCCAACTTCATTGCTATTTCATTGATCCATAAAATACTTCCAAGTACTTATATTTATCAACTTCATAGAACAAGCCTCTCTGATGCAGAGACCACACAGAGACAGACAAGCAGCATGGCTCTGGTGTCCCAAATCATAACTCTTGTGCACATTAGTAGTCAGCTATAATATAATCTTTAAGACCCCAGGAGGGACCCTTGAATGTTGGCATGACAGAATTGGACCATGCCATATGGCAGGCCCACTTTCCCTGTGCTTAAGATAGCACTATTCAAAATGATCTCTTTAACTTATACATTAGAGCCAATGGCGTCCACTCACAAGCCTCCAGTGGCTACCCACAGTACCTAAACACAAAACTAGAGTTCTTACCTTAGTCTGGCTCCATCTGACCTTCTCTGTCTCTCTCACAGCCTCCTCATTGTCCAACCACTTGACCTTCTAATTCTTTTATCTCTTCAATCTCTGCATGCACACCCATGCATCATGCCCTAAATACTTGGGCAGGCCCCACTCTTTACCCTTCAAAATTCAGGCTGGAGCTAAACATCACCAACCACAAGAAAGCAACATCCGAACCCCATGTCTATGGTAGGGACCACAATCGCATCATCCCGTTTATCTTCTTCAAATGATTCTCAAGCTCTGAAGTTATGCTCTGGTTTACTAGACTGTTGTTATTGTTGTTGCTGTTGTTGTTGTTGCTGTTGTTTACCATCCTCCATAACTTAAAGTATAGGCCAGTGGTTGATTTATGCCAGGCCTTTATGTATAAGGTCACTGACTGACTCTCCACTGTAGGAAATCAGAGAATGCGTCCTGCAGAGCTGGAAGGAGCAGCACCCAGCTGTCTGGGATACTGAAGTGAGCAAGGGGATACATGGACCTCAGCCTCTTGGTTTCCACAAGGAAGGCAAAGAAGGGTAGGGTACCACTGGAGGGTTGATGAGTTTGAATGGTTCTAGTGGGCTCTGGGGTGTGGAAACTGCTCCTAGCTGACTGGTCTCAGCCTTGGGATGACTCCTCATAGGGAAAATGCTGGTTTGGTATGTGAGTGTTAGATGGAGGGGCTTGTGAGGTGTCAGTCACAGCAAAGACATCTCTCTTCAGTCTAGCCCTGAAATTAATGAAAGCCAGATCAGCAAATAACAAAATCCAAGCAAATTCAGAACCACCCCATGTAGTGCCAAGACCTCAAAGAGGAGTGTTTATATAAAAATCAAATCGACTTCTCTCCAGCATGGGCTAAGCTAAGAAGTAACAAACCCAGTGCCAAGATGACAGAGGCCAGACTATGAGCAGGGAGACATGCTGCCATGTCTCTGCTCCACTATCCATCCAGCCTGGTACCACACCCTCTGGATCACTTTGTCATTAGCTGCCTCTTGCTGCTGTAACCAATGATCACTTTCTCAGAGCCTTAAAGTGGCACACCTCAATCACTCCATGGTCCCAGAGGTCACAATCCAGATTAAGTCTTACAGTGCCGAGGGAAAGTTGTCAACCAGGGCTGGATAAGCAGCTCAACCTGGAGAGGTTGCCATTCAAGCATAAGGAGTTCAAGCCCCAGATGCTACACGAAGAAAGCCAGACATGGTGGCCCGTGACTGAAAACTCAGAGACAGCAGGACCCCTAGAGCCATCTTACCAGTCAGCCTAGCCTACTGGGCAAGCCTCTGATCAATGACAGACCCCATCTCAAAAACCAAGATGGAGAGAGATTGAAGAAGATACCCGTGATTGTACTTGGGACTCTCCATACACCTGAGTGCTCACCTGCACCCAGGCAAATGTGCACTCACACTTGTCAATAACATCTTTCTCAGGGCTGGAGCCATGGCTCAGTTGTGCAGAGCATTTGCCTCTCTTTTCAGAGGGTCTGAATTCAGTTCCCAGCACCCAGGTAGGAAGGGTTGCAACCGCCGGGAATTCCAGCTCCGAGGAATCTGATGACCCTTTTTGGCTTTTGTGGGCGCCCCCCCCCAGCCACATGCACATATACATACACATATAAGTAAAAATGAATGATACAATTTGCAAAACACATGCAACTCAAGTAGAACGAAGACCAAAGTGGAGACACTTTGCCCCTTTTTTAGAATTGGGAACCAAACACCCATGGAAGGAATTACAGAGACAAAGTTTGGAGCTGAGACAAAAGGATGGACCATCTAGAGACTGCCACACCCAGGGATCCATCCCATAATCAGTCTCTAAACTCTGACACCATTGCATACGCCAGGAAGATTTTGCTGAAAGGACCCTGATATAGCTCTCTCTTGTGAGGCTATGCCGGTGCCTGGCAAACACAGAAGTGGATGCTCACAGTCAGCTATTGGATGGATCACAGGGCCCCCAATGGAGGAGCTAGAGAAAGTACCCAAGGAGTTAAAGGGGTCTGCAATCCTATAGGTAGAACAACAATATGAACTAACCAGTACCCCCGGAGCTCATGTCTCTAGCTGCATATGTTTCAGAAGATGGCCTAGTAGGCCATCACTGGGAAGAGAGGCCCCTTGGTCTTGCAAACTTTATATGCCTCAGTACAGGGGAATGCCAGGGTCAAGAAGTGGGAGTGGGTGAGTAGGGGAGTGGGGGGGAGGGTATGGGGGACTTTTGGGATAGCATTTGAAATGTAAATGAAGAAAATACCTAATAAACAAAAAAAGGAAAAATGAATGAATCTGTAAAGATTGTATTTCTCTTGGAAGCTCTAGGATATATCAGTGTTTTTTCCATTAATTGATTATCATTCATTCATTCATTCATTTCTATGACATCCTGTATTTCTGGACTCTTAGCCTGTCACCCAACTCTCAAAGCATATCACCTCTGCTTTCATTTCATGCTTCCTTGCCTTCTTGCCCCCCACCTCTCTCTCTCTCTCTCTCTCTCTCTCTCTCTCTCTCTCTCTCTCTCTCTCTCTCTCTCTCTCTCTCTTTCTTATTGCATTGGCCCACCCAGCTAATCTCCTCCACTCAAGACCTTCATATTTCAGTATTGCTTTCCATGCTGAGGGGGCATTTCACACTTCACAGGGTTAGAGTTTGGCCAGGTCTATGTTTAGGAGACCATGACTGTGTTCGCTCTCTAAGGTGGCATTGGGGACTCCAGATGTCACATCCATTCCTTTCTTTCATTATACCAACTCTTCAAAGACACCCCTGGATTATCTAGTTTCATTTATGTTTCGATGATAAAGCAGACAAAAGCAGAACACAAACCACCACCACCACAGCAAAACAACTTTAGGGGAGGGAGGGCTTTATTTCAGCTTACAGCTCCGGGTTACAGTCCATCACCGGCGGGGATCCGGGTTATAGTCCATCACTGTGGGAAATCAGGGAAGAAGCTTTGAACTGTTCATCACATCCCCAGTCAAGAGCAGACAGAAGTTAATGCACAGATGCTGACACTTGTGCTTAGCTAATTTCTCTATTCTTACACAGTTCAGGATGCTCTACCTAGGGAGTGGTGCTGCCCACGGTGGGCTGGGTCTTCCTGCATCACTTAATGAAGACAGTGTCCTACAGACATACCCACGGGCCAATCTAGGACAGACAGACCCTCATTGAGACTCTTTTCCCAGATGATTCTGGGTTGTGTAAAGTCAACAATTAAAATTAACCACTTCACTGTTCATCCTTTGTCAAAAGTCTGGTCATCCTGTTGGCTAGCGGAGCGGCATGGCCACTATTGTGATGGCAATGTGTTTAAATGTCCAATATCCTCTCTGAGATGTGGAATTTACAAGGGAGAATATTATGCTGAAAACATCTCAGCTGCTTATTTTCTGCTGTACTAATGTCACTGGAAGAACAGATGTTGGTCAAGGAATATGTCAGCAGCAATTGAGTTCACCAGCTTTTGCTAAGAGATCATAAAAGAGTTCGTGATTTTAATCAAAGTTTGCCATCCATCTAGAACTTCAGAAGTGGATTCCCATCAAAGGAAATTTTCTGCTCCTGGAAGTTACCCGCCCCAAGAGGAACAAAGGTGAACTCTGGGTCCAAAAAGGAAATATAAAATCAATCATGACAATTATTTCACTAAATTATTTTAAAGCGCAGTGTATCGAGAACGCTCAGGTAAATGTCGGCTGTCACGCCAACAAGCCAAACCAACCCAGTCCATGACCTTTTCCTTGTTAAAATGCATGTCAGTATGCAAAATAGAATCACTCCCTATCAGAACAGAGTGTACCTTCCCTTTCCAGAAGGTCTCAAAAAATAATCTACAAGAAAATGGAATTCAGGGGGAAGTTTCGTTTCACAGGAGACATGAACAATCTTTAAAATATGCTCCATCGCCACATCAGAGCCTATTTTGAGTTTGGACCTGAGCTTGCTTCAAAATAAAATACTTCTGAGTGAGATATCCTGACGGGAAGGTCTCCCAGCATACCTCTCCTGATAGAGAGCCCCTTGCCTGTCACTTCCGTCCACTAGACTAGTGGTTTTCAACCTTTCTAACGCTGCGACCCTTTAATACACTTATCCCCCAACCATAAAATTATTTCTGTTGCTTCTTCATAACTGTAAGCTTGCTGCTGTTATAAATCGCAATGTAAACATCTGTGTTTTCCATGGTGTCAGGCCACCCCTGTGAAAGAGTCTTACGATCTCAAAGGGGTCAGTCACGACCAATCAAGTTGAGAACTGCTGCACTGGATCCAGTACCAAACAAAAGTGACTCTGAGAAGCTTAGAAAGGGGAGCGAAGGCGAGCACTTTGCTAAAGAGCGGGATGCAGTCAGAAGCTAGGCACCCATTCATAATTCTCAAGGGATCCCACAAAAGACCACAGCAAAGCACTGTATAGTCAGTGTCACCCTGAGGAAGTTTGCCGAAAGCACTATACCATTCGAAGGGGCTGTTAACATCCTCTGATCCGAAGGGAACAGGAAGGGAGCAGGTAATCTTGAGAATCAGAAGTGAAGAGAGCTGTGTGCAAAAGAATTCTCATTCTGAGAGAAATACCTGAGACAAACTGCATTTCAAGGAGGGAAGACTTGTTTTGGTTCATGGCTTCAGAAAGCTCCATCAATGGCTGCTTGGCTCCCTTGCATATGAGCCTGTGTGAGAGAAAAGAGAATCTTAAGCCTGGGATTGGGTAGGACCAGATTAGGGGAGGAGTCTCAGCCTCAAGGACTCATCCAGTGGAGAACTTCCTCCAAGCCTATAGAGGTCGCTGTTATTTTTCAGGTTCCTACCCACATTCTTCAGACAGACGCTTTCACTGGCACCATACTCACCAGGTAGATTGGCTGGCCAGTGAAGCCCAGAGATCTGTCGCCTCTCTCCTCCCTCTCCAGGATGATAAACACACACACACAATTCTTTGCTACTTTATGTGGTTTGGTTCTGTGGATTGAAGTCGCTTCCCCATGTTTATAAGGCAGCAGTATACTGACAGAGCCATCGTCCAGGCCTAGGAGATGACTTTTTTAAACTACAGAAAGCTTTTCACGGCACTTGGGTGAGTCGATAAGCTAGTGTGGGCCCATCTGAGAATATGTCCGTTTTCTAGCTCTTGTTTTTCAGATAGCCCGTAATTCAGCATCCTAGCACAGAGCCCAGTAAGCTCACAGGTCAGGAGTCCAGGCACGGCCTCTTTCCCAGAAGGCCTCTCCTTGGGATCTTACTGGGCTGAAAGCAAGATTTATATGGACAGAGCGTTTACATCCAAGAACCAATGGTAGATATGTCTCCAAGCTCCTTCCGATTGTTGAAGGAAGTCGGCCCCTGATGTTGAAGGACTGAGACCCCTTTTTCCTTCTGGTCTCTGTCCATCCAATACCTCTCACAGCTCATGTCACAACCCACATCCCTTGCTATGTGACCCTGTCAGCTCTACAACAACAAGGAGATTGTCCCTTGTATTCTTTGGAACTCTCTTCAGAAATGACCCTGTTTCTCTTAAGGAGCCACCTGATCATGTCTGTTTCACCCAGTTCCAAGAATCTTTCCAGCTATTTGTCAACTAATAAATTGTCATAATCACAACTGCAAGGTCCTTCATTCATAGGGCCATATCTCATGGCGCTAGTAGATTCCTCTCATAACCAAGGAGGGGAAGGGATTAAATGAGGGTGAGGGTCACTAAGGTCACTTTATAAAATTCTGCCTCCAGTACCTGGCAACGCTTGATATGAGGCATTGGGGTAGGACAGTCCCAAACCAATGACCCATCTGATAGATTACAAATCCACAGACGTCATTGATTAACCTCGTACCCCCAGAGTTAGACTGTGGGAGTCCTACCCTGACAGTGACACCTGTTATACAATGTGTTTGCTTTCTCTGCACCAAGAAGCTCTTTCTTGCTCTAACCTCAGACACATAGAACTTATCTCAGACTGTAAGAACGAGTGACCGTGAAATTCACGTGACTACCAAGTACAGTACCTAGGATGGAACAAGCACATGGTGCTATTAGAATGGCCATCAGCAATGCTAGATGTATCTGACTGCTATCCGTATGTGTCTTATTTATCCAGCATGGCTGTAAGTCTGGGACGAGCTCACAGCACAGTTGAGAGACTCCCCATGGTGTGTTTGCTTAACATGGATTCTGGAAGTAGTAATGCTGGGCCCCAGTGCATCTGCTCAAGAACAAATGCCAGTGGCCTCAGGCAACAAGATCATCTCCAGAGCCAGCTGAGTTGACAAGATGGCTTGTCACACATTATAGATTCCTCAGAGCACAGCGGCTGTGACAGAAGAGGCCACAGCCATTCTAGCAGAGAGGGGGAGATGGGTGAGGTTGTCTGAAGAGCAGAGCCTCCACGCCAAGCACACAGGCGGTTAGAAAGAGCAGCTCTCCCTCCTCTCAGATCTGAGAGCTCTGATGATCCTCTTGGGTGTTCGCTTTCTTCTAGTCAGACTTGTGTGCTGGGTTCCTTCCCGCAGAACACAGCACAGCTGCAGACCTGGGAGGTTGTGGGGGGAGTGTTCTATCCAAAAACGTTGTCATCTTTAACTGGTTGGGGACAAGGGCATGGTCTCTGGTCTTTTTCTACAGCTGTGCCTTCCAAAGTGGAAAACAAGCTGAAAAAAATTAAATCTACTTAAGCTAATCTTTTTTTTCTAGTTTTATTTTTATTTATGTGTTGGTGTGTGTGTGCTTGCTTGTCTGCATGTGTACCATGTGTGCAGGTGCCTGTGGAGGCCAGAAGAGGGCATCAGATACCCTGGAAGTGGAGTTACAAGGGGTTATGAGCAGCTATGTGGGGGCTGAAAACTCAACCTGGGTCCCCTGCAAGAGAAGCCAGTATTGTTAACCATCAAGCCCTAAAGTGACTCTTAAACTAAAAATTAGAAATTCAACTGTGTTAAATTTCCGCTATTTGTGTATATAGACATGTGTGTAAATGCAGATGTCTGTGTGCCCTGGTGTGTGTGTGTGTGTGTACTGCTCAAAGGAGAAGCTCAGGGCTGGTCCTCGCCTTTGTACCTTGTTCGAGATGAGGTCTAGAGGCTGTGTGACATGAGTGTCCAAGTATTCTCTGCTTTCCACCTTCTGTCTCGCCACAGGAACCCACTGGGCTTGTGCCACTGTGCCTGACTTTTTTTGTTGGTTCTGGGCATGGAACTTGGGTCCTTACAACTGAGCAGCCAGCACTTTACCCACTGAGCTGTTGCCCCATGCCTACGTTACATTTTCACCTGCAATTTGACATACTTGTTGCTGGGAGAAGATGGAGCTCCAAGCTCTGTGACTGAACAGGACAGAGTGTGGCCCAAGACAACCAAGGCTGTGCTCCTCTGGCCCCACAGCTCCCCACGGTCTTCCTCAGTTTACCAATGCCCAGAAATCTAGACTCATGAACCACATGTACAGGAACTCTTATAGAAAAGGATGGCTGCATTACGACCTCACCCCCACCCCCCCACCCCCCCACCCCCCGCAGAGGTCCACCGAAGTTCTGCCTTCGAGGACCAGTGAACACAGGCGTGAAAACAGCGTGGTATTTGGAAACAGAGCTTTGTGGCTTGCTCTAAAAAGAGGTCCTACTCCCTTATAATACTCCCTAATCCAAAAGCTGGTGCCTTGATAACAGGAAAAAGGACTCAGAGAGACACAAGGAAGCTCCCAGGTGACAACCAAAGCAAGACCACAGTGACAAGCCAAGGAACAACTGGGGGCTCCCTTGAGTACCAGGAGCTTACAGAAGGACATGGATCAGACACCCAGAGAGCCTTGGAGGGAAGACCACACTGAGATCCCTCGATTTTGGACCTGGCTTCCAGGTGGGTGAGAGGACACAGCTCTGTCACTTCAGCCCAACTAGCAAGGAACTTTGATATCCCAGTCCTAGTGAGCAAATACGAGCGTGTATAAGGCTGGCACACTCAAAGAGTGGACTAGAGAATCCATGATGGTGGACTATAGGACAAGAAGTTCAGTGCTCCGATGGGACAGCGCCTGCTCAGCCAAGGAAGGCAACGGTTACCACTTGCCCTGCAGATGGGAACTCTCAGCAGGGAAGCAGTCTGCTGTGGCTCCCATTTCTCAGTACCATGAGGGCACTGTGATAAGAGACCCAGAACAAAGTGGGTGGGCCAGTGAGCCCACAGATGGTGAGTACTGTCTGAGTCTGAGAGCAAGTGGCAGTTTGATAACTGGGAGCAGTAGCATCTACATGCTTGGAAAGGTGGGGACATTGACTGAGTAAGAGGGCATGGCAGAGCTGGGGCTGCTGTGAAAGCATATTCAAACCCCCTGAGGCGGCTCAGCTTTCTACCACAGACAGTCATCCGCCATCTCCCTGCAATCCTGAGTTCACTCTGGGCTGAGGCATACGTGTTTTATTATCTCTTTCTCTTATTGTTTGACCGTTTTGCAGAGTTACATAATGAATGCTAGTTCTTTTCTTTCTCACACACACAGACCCATTCTTCTTCTTGTTGTTGTCCATTGCCACACATGCACACCCATGTTGCACGCTGCCCTGAATCTACCATCATTCTCTGCTACATATGGCCAGCCTGTGCTATCCCTTTCTCCCTCTGACTATGAAAAGGCTACATTTTATATTTTCCCCACTGTGATCACTCTGCTTTTGTGACTATGTATTGGTTTCCCTGGCAACATGTAGACTTGGAGCTGATTGGTCAGGTTGCTGCGTTCGTTGTGAGAGCCACGGGCCCAGTTTGGAGTGGCAATCGTTCACATACTAACCAGAGCTGCACAGACAAGCCTGGTCAGGAAAATCCAATTGAGTTAGAACATCTGCATCACCTCGGCCTGCCAGGGAGGGGAGCGCACACCCCCACACCCACACCCACCCCTCTGCCGCACCTGCTGTGCAAATGTCCCCATATTGCTTTGGAGCTGATTCAGGGGCTCAGTTAAGTCTTTGCTATAGCTGTTAGGAAATGTGTTTAGTGACGGTATGTTTGGCCCAGAGCTCAGAATCTGTTTATCAATGATAAGAAATGAATCTTTAGGCTTGGGGAGTTATCTCAGTGGAAAAAAAAATGTTTGACTCACAAGCATAATGGCCTGAGTTGAATCCCCAAAGTCCTCATTTTAAAAGAAAGGCTGAGCAAGGGGTTATGTGCTTGCAATCCCAGCACTGGGGAGGCAGAGACAAACAGATCCCTGGAGGTCACTGGCCGGCAAGCCCAGCCTGCCTGCTGAGCTCCAGGCCAGTGAGAGACCTTGTCTCAAAAGCAGACAAGGACAGGGCCTAAGGAAGAGGCCTCAGGTTGTTCTATGGCCCACGCACACGAGAGACAGAAAGAGGGGTGGGAGAACTGACCAATTTCTGGGCGCTAGGGTTAGAAGCTGCTTCATAGATGGAATTTGGGCCTCCCGCGCTATCAGGAGTAAGTCATTCGCTCAGACAGATGTGTCATTTTTCCAAACTAAATCTCATTCATAAGGAAAGATTCTCCTCGCAAGAATGCGGTCACAGGAGTGCGTCGCAAGGAAGACTTAAGCTGGAATAAAATTACAACCCAGTCCGCCCTAAAGAGTGGGTTATTTACTCAATATTTCTCACATGTGCTTTAATTATATGAATGAGCCTCTATTTAAGCACTAGTTGCCTTGAGTACTGGTCACCCCTCTACACAAATCTTTGTTGCCCCCTGAATAAAAAAATAAAATAAAAGACCTCAGCAAACATCGAAATGTGTGGTTGCCTCACACAGCCATACTGTAACTTTTTTATTTTTTTCACTTACCCTACCTGGTTCACTTTTTGCAGTTCTTGTATTTTCGGAGGAAGTTTATCGTTGGCACATGGAGCGGCTTCGTTCTGCAGTAGAACGCATTTGGCTGTGCTCTGGAGCCAGCCTAGTCTTAATATAGACAGAAATACAGGCACTGGCAAGTACTTGCTTCTTACCTGGGCTAAGCATTGCAGGCTGCTCGGCACAGTCAAGCTAACATGTAGGCCGTCCAAAGAAGGGGAAAGAAATCAGAGAGCGAGGCAAGACTCATTCTCCAGATATTCTTTCCCACAGACGGATTTCATAGTAATAATCAACGCCTCTGCAGTGTCTGTATGTGTGTTTGTGTGTGTATGTATGTGTGTGAGTGTGTGTGTGTGAGTGTGTGTGTGTGTGTGTGTCCCTTCTAAAATTCTTAGTACCACCCCCCCCACCCACCTTTAAGAAAAAAAAATCTTGTTAATTGTTTGGAGAGCAAAGAAAGTTTCATCCAGTCAGTGAACCAACCAAACAACTCCTTGGGCTCTTGTCAACAAAGCCAGTGCTGCCAGCTTCGACCGACACACGTGTACTCTCTGGGATTTCACACGAGGCTGAATTTTCTTCACATCCTGTTTTTGCCAGATTATCTATCAGTTATGAATATGAATAAAATATGGTTGATAAATGTGTGCATTTCCTTTGGATTTGCGCACGAGGTGAACATTCCCCCCCCCCTTGGTTGGTTTGACTTGGGATTTTTGAGTCATAGTCTCACTCTGGAACTCACTATGTACCCCAGGCTACCCGCCTACCTCAAGAGTACTGGATTTATAGTCATGAGCAGCATACATTTAAACACTTTAAATACACCGTTGTCATCACTCTTCTTGATCTGTCTTTACTGGGTCTGTGCTCCCAATCCCAGGGCAGGCTGTTTGGGCTTCTGCCCCCCAGGGAACACTGCTTACTCCAGGACCAGGTCTCCAGGGAATGACTGCCATTTGGCCAAGAGGCCTCAGGTCACTAGACGCTCCCATGGACCCCTGGCTTTGGGCTGCCCCTCCCTGATTGGTCCTCAGACCTGCCCATCAGAGGCTACCACTCTTGATATCCCCAATGCTAGAACTCTGAGTCCCAGGCAAGTGTCCAAAACATCATATTCAGATTTTCAGAGAAGACGCAGCAGCACGAGGAAAGGAAACACTTATTGTAAGTCTGTGGGAATGGAATTCACTGAAAGGAAAAGATAATGAGGTCAAAGCCAGAGGTGGGGACGGGAGGAAACAGCGAGGCTTCATTTGGAACCAGTGGAGGGAACTCAAAGAATAGGATCCCAATGAAAGGCTCAACGCAAGCGCAGGGACTAGGCGCGGGGGTTGCGGAGGAGACAAAAGGACGCAGGCATTAATAAAGCAGAAGAGAAAATGAAAACACGACACAAAGCCCCGTGGTTCCACATACAAGCCAGGGTACATACAAACGCCAATAAAAGCAGAGAAAGGAGGAACAAAGGGCGTCATAGCAACCCCGGAGAGTGCCGTTGTGCTACAAGCTGCAGCGCACATGGTCATCCATCAAAGGCTCTCCACACCCAAACACACGTCCATGCCGGCCGGGATGGCTATGCCTCCCTAGCCAGAGGAATCCAGGCCCTGGCAACACACACTTATCTCCCTCTCTTTACCCTTCCCTCCCTCTCTTCAAACTCAAGCCAGTTTTGCACAAAGCTTCCCTGTTTCCTGACAGCTGCCCCTGAAAGGCAGAGAAATCCAACCTGGACCCAGAGTCGCATATCCCAGATTATACTTCCCCAAATTATTCCAGATCAGGACAAAGTATAGCTTTCCCTTATGCCCTGAGAGAGAGAGAGAGAGAGAGAGAGAGAGAGAGAGAGAGGGAGGGAGGGAGGGAGGGAGGGAGGGAGGGAGGGAGGGAGGGAGGGAGGGAGGGAGGGAGGGAGGGAGGGAGGGGGAGAGAGAGAGAGAGAGAGAGAGAGAGAGAGAGAGAGAGAGAGAGAGAGGCTCTGCTAGTTAAAAACAAAGAGCACATGAGTTTTTGCGTGCCTGTGCAGAAATCAAACATCCCACCACTAGGATGCATGAGAGATTGTGCTTCCTACTAAGAGGCACAGCTAGCTCATTTCCCTAATTCAAGAGAAGGACACTCATTTCCTCCCATCCCTGCCTTCCCCTGCGTTACATCTCTCCTCTATATGAACATCTCGTCCCACTTCCTGGAGATTGGAGTCAGAAAGTACTGGGAATCTAGAGGAATGAAGGGCGAAGCAGGAAAGGACAGATTGGCCAGCAAGACCCAGAAGGTGGTAGGAAATCAAATGGAGCTTTTAAGAGACCCTAATGGAGATATTGACACGTCTGCCTGAGAAGCTAAACTTAGCCCTGTGTAAGGCACACACAGGCTTTCTCACTTTATCTCTGCATTTGGAAAGTTTCAGTGGCTGCTGCCCTATGAATATTTATTAATGTGTGTGAATCAGAACCTGCGATTATTACTCAAACTCTCTTTTCTACCTTACAAGCTTCAACTCAGAAGAATAAAAACACATCTGCTTTAGCGCTTCCCATATTTTATTCAATGTTTGAACAGCTTTGCTGTAAATATCTCATCCATTACGATTCAGTTGTGACTGTATCGGCTGCACGTCTCCTGTTTTACCGCTGTCATCGCAGTGGAGACAACACACTGTTAATTCCGTTAACTAACAACTTCATTGTTCCAGCTACGCAGCGCTCTCCCGTTTGTTGGGTCCACATGTTAAGAGAGAATTGGTTATAATGGGTGAGGTACTTTCTCTTTGTTCACATGAGTGGGTCTTTTTGTCTGAGATTGTTGAGGAGTATCTTGCCATGGAAGAAATTAGTAAATTGAAAGGCAGGGCCAGATCCAGTGGTGTTGGGAGAAGAGGTGGCAAACTCCCCCAAGAGATCCAGCTGGGGAAGATGAAAGCATTCTGGGAGCTTTGGGTGGGACTCTGCAGCCAGCTAGCTCAAAGCTCAAAGCTCATAGAGCCTTGAAGCTCTAGAGTAGTGATTCTCTTCCTTTCTGTAATGTGTGGTACTCTGCCAGGGGAGGAAGGGTGCACCCTGGATCCACACACAAGATTTGGAGTAAGTAGAATTAATTCCTCATCTCCGATGGCTGCCCATTCAGGAGACCAATCATCCTTGATTTTTAAGTCTTCAAGTGTTTCCCTGGAAGCAAGGCATTCCCAACTAACTTGGAGGAACTTGAGAAGAGTCCTAAGTTGGTCGTCCTGCTGACACTGGAAACGTAGGTGATAGGATATGAATGAACAGACAGTTGAAAAACTGAAGCCTCATCCAAAGGGCTGAGGGACTCCCCATCATGTTGTTGGGAAGGTTAAGGAGGGATTGTTAGCTTGACAGCCATGCCATTGCCATTTCAGTGACAGTTTCTGCTGCTGCAACACTGCCCCGCGCCATGCCACTCAACAAGACCCCGGAACACAATGTCACCTCACAAGCACCAGATGACAAAGAAGCATCTCTGGCCCACCCCCGCTGTCTAAATGTCCCCTAAGAGCGGATGATGAAGAGGACTTGATTCCAACTTGGAACTCAGGCTGTAAGGGAATCTAGGAAAAACGGGCTTTGAGGTTTCTAATTTCTCCAAAGAAAAAGGGGTAAGCAGTGTGCAAGAAATGGGGATTTGTGTGCCTATCATCAAGGCTCCTGTGTCCCCATGGCTTGGGAAATGCTCATGGCTTTGATGGTGGAGTCCGGTTTCATTACAATGCACTGCTTCTGGATCCCTGGGTCTGTAACTCTTTCTTTTAGTTTAGCTAAAATCCAATAACTAAATGGTTTGGATACAATGGACAAATGCTTTATGCCACTGAATGATGAATTCACAGGAAACGTGAAACAAATCTGCCTATAATCTGTGAGTTAGTTGGTTTTTTGTTAGTGTTATTTATTTATTTTTTTTTGGTTTAATTTTTTTTTTTCGTTTGTTTTTGTTCTTTTGGTTGGTTGGTTTTGGTTTTGGTTTTGGTTCTGGTTCTGGTTTTGGTTTTGGTTGGGTTTTTGTTTTGTTTTGTTTTCCCATCTCTATGAACAAGTGCTCAACAGGAAACAGCTTAGGGTGGTATGGTTTGAAAGTACTACCTACCCTCATGAGACCACATACAGGTGGGAGCAGCTGTAACAAAGTCAGACCCCCAAGTGACCCACTTTCCCCAGCTAGGTCCAGCGCCTAGAGATTCTACACCCTTCCAGAGCAACATCTTCAGCTGGAAGGACATGCAACTATCAAGGCATAAGCCTTTGGAGAACATGTCACATTCAAACCATAGCACTCCTTAAGGTCCCCAACTTCCAGAAGCTAGAGAAATGGTCAGTGGTTCTCACAGAGAACTTACCACTCTTCCACAGGGCTGGAGTTGCATCCCCAGCACCCACCTGGTGACTCAGTTCCAGGACATCTACTGTAAGCTCTCTTCTTCTTCTTCTTCTTCTTCTTCTTCTTCTTCTTCTTCTTCTTCTTCTTCTTCTTCTTCTTCTTCTTCTTCTTCTTCTTCTTCTTCTTCTTCTTCTTCTTTTTGGTTTTTCGAGACAGGGTTTCCCCCTGTAGACTAGGCTGACCTCAAACTCAGAAATCTGCCTGCCTCTGCCTCCCAAGTGCAGGGGTTAAAGGTGTGTGCCACCACTGCCTGGCAAGGCTACCTGCCCTCTATAAGAGTATCCTCAAATAGAAAAAGTATAGAGAAAATATTTTTTCTAGAATTTCAACTCTGGGACAATTGAGAGATTGCTGAAAAGGAGGTGAGGTCTCTTCTCGCCCTGCTTTGATTTGCTGGCTGTTGGCTTTTCCTCTTTTAAAATCCACTTCTGAGTATCTACCTGCGTGGGCTCAGCCCCTGATAGGCTTTGTTCAAATTCTGGATGAAGATTCACCGCCTGCCCCCAGCACTCTCACCTAGCTGACTTCTTTGTAATCACACATCTAGGGAATAAACAAGAAGAACTGTGTGTTCGGAAGGAAAGTCATAGATCCTGGCTCGTGTCTGACCTATTCATAAGAAAAATAGAAAGGAGAAAAATATCAACCTTCAGAAGGTCATTGGAGCCTCCTGATATCAAAACACAAATGAGCCGAGTGTCTGAGGAAGCATCCTGGTTCATCAGAGGTAATTTTTCTAAGACACAGCTCCTTAAGGAAAAGCTCCCTTCGTTGCGATTCTGAATCTGTCTCCTGAGAAATCTTGGATGGCTGCTGATTCTTTTGCATTCCTTGACGCCCTTAACTTTCTGGCTGCATGTTAGAAATCATTTTAAATGAATTGAATAAAATTCACAAGTGTTATGTGCCAGCAGATGATGAACTCACAGGAAATATGACTCAAACCCACTTTTTTCATTTTGTTTTCCCCCCCGTAATAAATAGAAATGAACAAATGCGGCTTTAATGACATCTCGGAGCGAGAGCTTTATTGATATATCATCAGTTGGAAGCGTGTAACGCTTTCGTAAAATAAACTCCATTCTGCATATTTATAACCAGATTGAAAAAGGTGTGTTTGTTATTTTGCGTGACATTTCCTAACGATAGTGACGTTTTCTGTATGAAGATATACACGCGCCATCACACAAACACACAATATTTCAGCTTACAGAATGTTTCTTTGATTGAAGGTGGTTTTTTTTTTACTTATTTAGTCTCAATTACTTTTTAACCTGTGCTCACAAACTAAAGAACATCTCTTCTCCTCTTCTCCTGGAAAGCTATAATAAACATGCTTAAAAATTATGTCGTTTAGGAGAAAGTTCAGAGCCAAGTCCTCCCTTGGACCCTTGGGGGTTTGATCCTCAGCCCTAGCTGTGGTTTGGGACAGCTGGAAGTCTTTAGGAGATGCAAAGGACAAAAGGAAAGTGGCTTAGGAAATCCAGATGGGAGGGGTGGGATTCAATGGATGTCTTAAGTGGAAAGGATTGACCCAAACATTTGCATAGCCAAAGGGACCGGTAACAGACTTGAATAGAGATGTTGTTTTACAGCAGGGTGCTGCCAAGGTTTCTGCAGGGAGGGTCCTAAGCCGAGATCTCTGAACACATTAGGCCTGCTGAAGTAGAGCACTAAATGCTAAGAAATGTTTCTTTTCATGTGTGAGAAGGAAGCCACCATCTTTTGAGGTAAGGGTGACCATGTAAGAGAGCAACCGCTCCCCTGTCTTCTTTGTGACAGACAGTAAGCTTCCCTTTCACCTGGCCTCTCTCTCTTTTCCCACCAGAGGCCTTCCATTGGCTGGATCCTGAACATGAAGACTCAGACACCAATGATTGGAACTAAGGATATGCCTGTTCTATTGTCTATTGCTGTAGGAAAATGTCCCCCAAAATGCAATAGCGTAAAACAAAACACCTACCTCCTCTCTCAGCTCCAGTGAGTCAGAGACCCAAGTATGGCTTCACTCAGTCGTACAGCTGAGGTGAGAGGCTTTGGTTTCCAGGCAGAGCTTCCCTTTCTCGTGGGCCATTGTCCGGATAGCACTGTTTGCCTTGCCACAGGATACTTTCCACAGACAGATGAAATCAAGGCAGCTGGTGTCATCAGAGCAAGCCAAGGAAAGTAGCGGCAGGGGAAATCACAGCTTTTGATAGCCTAGTCTTGGTCTGGATGTCCTATCATTTTTACCATATTTGATTTGTTGATAGCAACATGTACATCCATCTACCATTCGTGATGAAAGAATTACACAAGAATATGAATACCAGCAGATGGGAATTGGGGGTGGGGGAGCAGTCAGCCATCTCAGAAACGACCCAATGCCACTGTCCCAAGCAGTACGATAAGATTGGTTTCAAAGAATATGGGTCCCTTCATCCCTGGAGCAAGGGGAAGATCAGTCAGTCAGCATTTCCTGACCTGTGAGTGGAGGCGACCATCAATAGTGTTTGTGTCCCCGAATGGATGTCAGTAGACACAAACATAGAGTTAGATGAAGTAGGCTCATGTTGTGGTGGCTCCCAAGTTTCTGTACAGACGGTCTGATGTTGACATGCCTGCGAATTTGAGGCCAAAACATCCCTGTAATATTTCATAGAACTGAAAAAAAAACAAAAAAACAAAAAAACAACAACAACAAAGCATGCCTTTATTTCCATGTGTGAGGAGTAAGAAAGATTTATATCCAGTCTCAATCTGTTTGCTATGCTGGAGGTAACCACCCAACTTTTATTGGTGTGGAAGGCTCTTTGCTTAGGGAGTTTTCCAGGTGGCTTGGTGACTGTCAAAGTGGAAGGCAGAGAGGGATGCTGTGCAGAAAGCCAAACTGCTCTGTACAAGACCAGAGAATTTCAAATGTCCACTGTGATGATAGAAATGAATCCACTGGTCCCCAGAGCAGAAGGTGAATCAGCCACGTGTCTGAACACAGTCACATGCAGTGACGGGGCCAGAAGGCAAGCTGGGTCAACCAGCCTCTTTCCAGGAACACATTTGCTTTTCTGAAAAAAGAGAATAGATACCATCTGCAGTAGAAGAAACCATCTCCTTTCCTCTCTCCCACCTTCCCTCTCTCTCTCTCTCTCTCTCTCTGTCTCTCTCTGTCTCTCTCTGTCTCTCTGTCTCTCTCTCTCTCTCTCTCTCTCTCTCTCTCTCTCTCTCTCTCTCTCTCTCTCCCTTTCTGCTTCAAATATATAAAGAAATTGATGTTGAAACAACCACCTTGTGACCAAAAGGAAACACCCAGTAAAAGATTTTAAAGAACGAGCACATGGCGTAGGCCTCGCACTGTCATGGAAACACGTCTTTGGATTCGGTGTTACATAAGAAATGAAAAGCATGTTGCTTGTTTCTTGTAGCTGAACATATCCCGGTGTATAGAAAGCTCACCAGATTGACAGAGGTAGCAAACACCTTAAGAGTGCATTCTCAGCCTCTCAAGTAGCCCCAGTCCCCTGGTTTCTTTAATGTTTTTACTCTCCCATGTTGTTCTTTTCCCACTGTGTATTGTCCCTTCAGTCTCTGAAGCTAGGATCACACTGGGAAATAGATCTAGGCCATAGCCTGCTGTCTTGCCCTCAGAAGACTCCATCCCAGACCATGATGTTTTTGTCAGAAAAAAAAAAAAAAAAAAAGATCTATGTGGCTGACATGGTCCTTGTCTTTTCGGATCTTTCAAACCTGCTCATCATTTGGATGACAACAGTCCCTGTAGAGATGACATTGCCATGAGACATCCTAACCTGTTCACTTGCAGCTTAACTTCCTCATCTCTCCACACTAGGAGACAGGGATGAGAGACTCCATGCCTTCTTTCAAATGTTGCTCATACGCATACTTTAGCTATAGGCAAGACTGGTACACATAGACAGACTCTGGGAACATTTTGTTGACATGAACTTTAGGTAGAAACAAAACTAGTCTCATTGCTAGATTGCCTGACATGCAAACCCCAGGATCTGTCTGTGTCATCCTTTCTGGAGTTGCAGGCATGCACCACCCTGCCCAACATTCATGTGCATGCTTGGATGTGAACTCAGGTCCTCACGTTTGTGTAACAAGTACTTTACCTAGTGAGCCAAGTCCAGACAGACACTACTGCAAGAGTCTTACAGAGGAGGTACCCCACCTGCCAAGACACCTCAATTATAAAGTGGCACAATAAAAAACCCATACCAGAGACAGTAAGTCCAGTAGACAATCAGAGGACAGAAAGTATTCCTGGAGGGTGGGAGCAGCGATTGCCCTTGAAGTGGACATTTGAAGTAGGGAGGAGTTGATATGCTGAGTGAGTGGCAGGAACAGTATTAAGCAGCTAACGTCAGAGTGAGAGAAGCTGTCTGTAGCCAGGAAGGCCACACGGACTATCACAGAGGCGATAGGGAGCGAAGGGGCTTGTGGGAGTTTTGGAGAGAGAGCACAGCGTTGGGAGCACTGGCTGGACAACCTTTCTGGCAATCAGTCTGGCGGTTCCTCAGAAACCATTGGATATAGTACTCCCTGAGGACCCAGCTATACCACTCCTGGGCATATACCCAAAAGATTTTCTAACATACAACAAGGACACATGCTCTGCTATGTTCGTAGCAGCCTTATTTATAATAGCCAGAAGCTGGAAAGAACCCAGATGCCCCTCAACAGAGGAATGAATACAGAAAATGTGGTTCATTTACCCAATGGAGTACTACTCAGCTATTAAAAACAATGACGTCATGAAATTCTTAGGCAAATGGATGGAACTAGAAAATATCATCCTGAGAGAGGTAACTCAACCACAAAAGAACACACATGGTATGCACTCACTGATAAGTGGATATTAGCCCAGAAACTCAGAATACCCAAGATACAATTCACACCACATGAAGCTCAAGAAGAAGGAAGACCAAAGTGGGGGTGCTTTGGTTCCTTCTTAGAAGGGGAATGAAATACTCATGAGAGCAAATACAGAGACAAGGTGTAGAGCAGAGACTGAAGGAAAGGCCATCCAGAGACTGGATCCATCCCATATACAGTCAGCAAACTCCGACACTATTGTGGATGCCCACAAGTGCTTGCTGAGAGAAGCCTGTTATAGCTGTCTCCTGAGAGGCTCTCTCAGTGCCTGAAAAATATAGAGGTGGATGCTCTCAGCCAACCATCGGACTGAGAACAGTGTCCCCAATGGAGGAGCTAGAGAAAGGACCTAAGGAGTTAAAGGGTTTTGCAGCCCCACAGGAGGAAAACCAATATGAACCAACTAGTACTCCCAGAGCTCCCAGGGTATAAACCACCAACCAAGGAGTACACACGGAGTACACACCCGTGGCTCCAGCAGCATATGTAGTAGAGGATGGCCTTGTAGGACATCAATGGGAGGAGAAGCTCTTCGTCCTGGGAAGGCTCGATGCCCCAGTGTGGGGGAATTTGAGGTCAGGGAGGCAGGAGTGGATGGGTGGGGTAACACCCTCATAGAAGCAGGGGAAGGGGGGGTGGAATAGGGGGCTCCCAGTGGGGGGGGGGATCAGGAAAGGGGATAACATTTGAAATGTAAACAAAGAAAATATCCATTTTTTCAAAAAAAGAAAATACCATTAAAAAAAGAGAGAGAGCACTGGCTGCTGTTACAGAGCACCTGAGATCAGTCCCCAGCCCACCCTAGCAAGTATCTGTATACCCAGCTCAAGACAGCCCAACGCCCTCTTCTGGCCTCCGCAGGCAGGCACCAGGGACACAGGCGACATAAGTTCAAACATCCCAGCTCATGCACATAAAATAAGAACGAACTTATCTGAATTGTTCTCTAATTTCCTTTCAAAGTGATAGGATCGGTCAAGAGTAAACTATCATCCCAGCTGCCAAAATTACCTTAGAATGAAGAATTCTTTAAACTCCACAGGCATGACTTCTTATCCGGAAGTACAAACAAAAAGCAAGAGGCCAGGCCGCAGCAAGGGGTTCCTGGATAACTGCATTAGTTTCCTTGCTGCGGTGGCCACCACCCTGCAGACCCAAACTAAGAAAGCGTCTTGATTTGAATATGCTTGGCCAAGGGAGTGGCACTGTTTAGAGGCATGGCTTTGTTGGAGTAGGTGTGTCACTGTGGGAGTGGGCTTTAAGTTCCTATCCTAACTTCCTGAAAGTCAGTATTCTACTAGCAGCCTTCCGATGAAGATTTAGAACTCTCAGCTCTTCGTGCATCGTGCCTACCTGGAAGTTGTCCTGTTCTCTCCTTGACAATAATGGACTGAACCTCTGAACCTGTAAGCCAGCCCCAATTAAATGTTGTCCTTTATAAGACTTGCCTTGGTCATGGTGTCCGTTCACAGCAGTAAACCCTGACTGAGACAGAAAGGAAGGGTGGGCTTCCACTCACACTTTCAGAGGGATTTCAGTCAGTCAGGAAAAGAAGCTCTGTGTGGTGTGGGGTGGCTCAGCTTGTGGCAGTGACGGTGTGTGGTAGGGGCTGTTCTCATTGTGGGGAATAGAAAGCAGAGAGAGAGCGAGTTAGATGCAGAGTGAGAGGCAGGGGACACTCTCAAAGGTCCACCACCAGTGACCTTCCACCCTGGGGCCCTACCCAAGACACCAGCCTACTGGAGACTCGAGCTGTAGCAGTGCTAAAGCACTCACCAACTCACGGTTCCAGGAAGAGCTCACCCTGACCCACTTTTAAAATGGTTAAATAAATAAACGAAGTTAGAATCAGGGCTGCTGGCATGGCTCAGGCAGCCAGGTCATCTGCCATCAAGCAGGCAGACCTGAGTTTCAGTGCAAGAACACACATGGTGGGCGGGGAGAGCTGATTCCTGTACCTTATCTTCAGACCTCCACACACATACTATGTCGCGACACATACATGCATGCATGCGTGCATACATACATACATACACACACATACAGAGAGAATAAGTGAATAAATGAATGAATAAATGCAAAATGTTATTTTAAAAAACTTTTGAAACACAGTATGTTTCCAGGCTAGGGGCCTTATGTGCTTGTACACATTTGCCAATGTATCTAAATGCTTTGGAACAAATCTGGCCTATCAATAAAACTGCAAAGCAACGACTAACACAGAGGCTCATCCTTCTTTGAAAACCACTGGCTTATCATAGCTACTGAAAATCAACAAATGCTCAGGGGCGGGTGAGCACTGTCCTTCCAAAGGGACAGCAACCATCAGGTCCAGCATCCTGCTGACGTGTGCCAACACCTGCTGTCAACACATCTTCCCACTTTTTCAAGGAGAAACTCTTACGTTAGTGTGTGAATTGTACTAACTATAGACTCTCTGAAAGCAAGATAGTCCAAGTTATATTTAGTACAATGACTACATTTTTGAGATTTGAGGCCAATTATGGTTCATTTAAGATTAATTATTTGAAAAGAATGCAGAACGTCAAAATGATGGCAAGGATGATGAAGGTAAACTTTATATAAAAACTTAATCTCATAATCTTAACTTGGCCACAGAGTTTTCATCCATGTAGCATGATGCAGACTCAAAGAATTATTAATAAACCCTATACATTAATATGGAGGTTTATAGTAAAAAGACAGTGGGGGGTGAGGTGGGGGACAGTGGAGTTCACAGTCAGAGCATTGAGATTTTCCTAGAAATGTAAGATTTCTCATGTGGTACCATAGGTTGAATACATCGCCTGATTCTCATGTGGTACCATAGGTTGAATACATCGCCTGATACATTTCTCCAAACCCATGGAACATACCAGGAGAGTGAGTCACGATGTAAACCGTAGACTCAGGGTAACAACAACATGCCAATGATGTCTGTGGATTGTATTAGATGTATCTCTCCAGGGCAGGAGTTGGATAATGAAGGAGGAACGTCTCTGGGAAGAGAGGAGACTTTTCAGAACTCTCCCGTTCACACGAGTTTCCTGTTAACTAGAAATTGTCCTTAAAGGGGCTTCTTTCTACAGTGGGCAGCGGTTGCAGAGACTCGTAACCTGTCAAAGTGCTTTTAAAAGAGTGATTGCGAATACTCAGCCCTAAGCATAGCATACATAGCACCTTGTATACAAGGCTCCGGGAACGTCACAGAAGAGCAAGTCATGGCACTCACGAACTCCCAGCAGCTATGGCCACTTATGCAAGACTGAGCCTGGCCAACATTCATGACCCTGGTGGTGAATGGGTGACTGAGAAGATCACAAGGCCCCACCCCCCAGCTGAGTTTCTATTGGCAGTTGATGGCTGCTGGGGGAGGGGCTTGTTTCTTCAGTGGTATGACCACTGGCAAGTTGCCCACGATCCAGTAAATATCCCTCACTTGCATTTACACAGCCGACCCTAATTCAATTCAATGGGTCACTCAAAACAAACAAACAAACAAACACAAGACATAAAATTAGAAAGGACACTCGGTGAGAAGAAGCTGTCTAGAGGGAGATGAAGGAGGTCAAAAAGGGTGATATGGGTTAATAAGATCAAAATGCACTGTAGACGTGTATGAAGCTGTCACAGATATGCTAACCGAAAGGCAATCAATGCTCTACAATACAATCTGTTAATAAACAGGAAGTCGACGTATTTGAGCCGCATAGTCACATATGTATAATACATGATACCTATATGTACATATGCATGCACACATATGCCATTCAAAGACTGTGGGTAAAGGGCTTTTATACATTACAAGTGCCTCTGAGGTAAGGTTTCTCTTTTGATCTGTATTCCAAACGCTCAGTAAACAAACTTATTTAGGCTGTGCTCACTCTGTAGAGCAGAGATGAGCCAGGCGATGACTTGGACCCACTGCTGTGCGAAGCCTCTTTTCCCTTCAGTAAGCATCGCAACTGCTCTGTGGCCGTTACACATGCTTCTGAGCAAGTGGGCAATGGAGAAAATAAAATAACCGTAGAAAGGCAGACATCAGCAACAGGTTCTGGCGTCGTCCTATGCACAGCCTGGTTAGCCATAGAAAACAAAGATGAACTGTATACTCTTGAAACTAGGACACATTTTCAAACTTTCCTCCATTAGAAATGATAAATGCCTGAGGATATAATTGTCTAACTTGGCTTGAACATTCTGTGGTGTATATATGTATTGAAATACTGTGTTACTGGGGTGGCTTGGGCAAGGGAGAGTTGCTCCACCCCCAAACATACAGCAGGCAGCTAAGCTGGCTCTGCCCAGAGGGCATGAGAACAGGAGAGCTGGCCCCAACCCTCACCTGGGATGCAGATCAGGCCCTGTTGATGTCAGCACAGGAGAGCTGGTGGGCTGACCAACTCAGCTTCCACCTAGGCCCAGATCCAGGACTCTGAGTAGGCCCACCTCAGCATATACCCCATCTATCAGCTGCTGGAGCGTGGGAAGGGGCCAGTCCTGTAGATCCAAAGTTGCAGGATTGCCATGGCACAGGAAAGGCAACGGGATGCCAGAGGGGAGTCCCTGTGAGGATCCAGTATTGAGAGTGTAGCAGAAGGCTGGGGTCTCAGACCAGAACAATGATGCACTGCAATGAGTATTTGAAAGTAAAGAAGTGTGGACAAAAGGGTGTGCTGTGGGACACACTGTGACACACCTCAGCATCCATGGCCAGTGTGTGTGTGTGTGTGTGTGTGTGTGTGTGTGTGTGTATGTGTGTATGTGTGTATAGGTATGTGTGTATGTGTGTGTATATGTGTGTGTGCATGTGTGTGTGTTATGTGTGTATGTGTGTGTATATGTGTGTATCCATGTATGTATGTATGTGTATATATGTGTGTATGTGTGTGTATGTGTATATATGTGTGTATGTGTGTGTATGTGTGTATGTGTGTGCATGTATATGTGTGTATATGTGTGTATATGTGTGTGTATATGTGTGTGTATGTGTGTATGTGTGTGTATGTGTCTGTGTATATGTGTGTGTATGTGTATATATGTGTGTATGTGTGTGTATGTATTTGTGTGCATGTGTGTGTATGTGTGTGCATGTATATGTGTGTACGTGTGTGTGTGTATGTGTCTGTGTATATGTGTCTGTGTATTCTTTTGAGGGGACATTACAAGGGCTGAGGGTAGATAGGAAGGGATGAGGAGATGAGTTGGATTGGGGAGCATGATGTGAAATTCATAATGAATCAATAAAAATTTTTAATTAAAAAAAGAAACAGCACTTTACCACACAGATATATTTTATGTGTCTGGTTAAAAATAATGATTTTAAAATGTGGGTTAAAAGCATTGAAAACTTTTGTTACATTTATAAATACATGGGGATATAGAAAAATAATAAAATCATAGTTATTTAGTATTCCATAATTTAAAACATAAGGAATGTTGAGAATTAAAGGCTTATTTCTTTGTGGGCAAAAAGAAAACTGTCAAGACCCTGAATGCTCTTCTTCTCTCCCGTCAGCCATATATGGAACCCTGTAATTTGCCTGTAATCTCTAAATTTAAATCTACTGTTTTTTTAAGAGTTATTTTTATCATTATTTCAGTGTGTGTGTGTGTGTGTATCTGTGTGTGTTCATGTAGTGCACCAGGAAGTCAAAAGAGGGTGTCTGAGACTCTGGTACTGAATTTTGAGCTGCTTAACATGGGTGCTAGGAACTGATCTTGGGTCCTCTACAAGAGTAGGAAGTGTTCTTAGCCACAGAGCTAGCAGGGACATTTAAGTCTGTGCAATTACTGACTCTCAAATGTGCCATCGAGTATACAATCATTTAACTAAACCATGGCAACTAACATTTGGGCATACTGAACTATGCAAACAAGTAGGACCAGGACCTCGACCTTAGAAAATAAGTTTTATGGAGAAGTGCTATAATTCCCCTTTTTATTCATATTAAAATTCAAAGACTAAGATAAGTTCTTGAGGAAGACATGCCACCGGTGGGGTTTGGTTGATTTATGGCCCTGGAGACCTCATGGAACATTTTGTAATCCTATTAGCCCTGACTCCCTGTGAATACGTACATCTGGAGACATATATATTTATGGAAAATGAGAAATATTTTTTCTCTCCTACCTTATGTCTAAATAGGTCATGTTAGCAGTATTTTGAGTAGTTACTGGTTTTAAGCCAGTGTACTTCCAAGAGCATGGTAAATGGTGCTGGAGGAAGTGAGTGGGTGAGACCGTACCTGTCCCTCCTCAAAGTCCTCTGGGAAGTTAGATCATCGTGGATCAAAACAGAGAAGTGCAAGGTCAAATGAAACTTTAAATCGTGTGTGTGTGTGTGTGTGTGTGTGTGAGAGAGAGAGAGAGAGAGAGAGAGAGAGAATGCACGCACGTGTGTGAGTGTATGTGGATGCGTGTGCATGAGTGAGCATGTACATGTGTGTGTGTGTGTGTGTGTGTGTGTGTGTGTGTGCATATAGATACCAAAAATCAATGTCAGTTGCATCCTCAATCACTCTCTAGCTTCCTTTTGGAGAAAAGGTCTCTCACTGAAACTAGAGATCACTGATTCCACTAGACTGTCTGACCAGAGCTCCCCAGATTCTCCTGCCACCACCTCAGCAGTACCGGGACTCTGGGTGTATGCCTCTGCAGCCAGCTATTTACGTGAGAGCAAAGATGCAATCATGGATGCTCATGCTCGAGAGGCAAGCGCTCTATTGACTGGGACATCATCTCCCCAGCCCACTGCTTACGAGTTTAAAAGCTATCTCATTTCCTTAATAGGTGCAAAATAGGTACAATTCAATACTTTTAAATGATTTTGTCATTAGAAATTAAACAACATGGCAGAATGAAAATATTCTTAGTATGATAAACGTGTACAAAAATTATGTTGTTGGTGGTAGTGGTGGCCGAGTGTGTGATCATATGTATGAGAGTATATGTGGCCAACATGTGTGATCATGTGTGTGAGTGCATGCCACCAACATGTGTGATCAAGTGGGTACATGCATGTGAATTTGACAGTTTTGCTGAGCACTGCTCACATGTCGGGCGAGTTCGTCTGTCGTCACCGGAGGCAGCAGCCATGATGATTCCCCTTCATAGATGAAGGAACAAGAGTACTGTGTGGTTACCAAGGCTGCCCAGTGGGTGTCTGACTCCTGCTCTGCGCTGGCCGGAGGCTACTATTCCCGTGATTTCGCATGCACTATGTTGGTTTCATTACAGTATTTTCAGTGTTTCTCTGCAATCTCGTCCCTCCTTTTCTCCCTACCAGTACCGTTCCATGCGATCTCCTCTTTCCCCCTTTACATCTCAGCCACCCTGATGTCCGGACCCATCCATCAAAGCTCAAACACAGGCTGCTTCAACTCTCCAATGACGTCGTCAGACCAAGCTGCTTTTCATCCATGAGTCTAAGGTTTTCTTCTTGGATCAAAACAAGCACGTTAAAGCCAAGGACCCTTCCTATTCACCAGCATCTTTCCCCCGTCTCCACTTTCCCCATGTGTGACCAATTAGCACACTTGGCTACAACAGGTGCTAATGAGGCCAGGGTCAGGGATTCAAATCCCTCATGGCTGAAACTCGATGCTTCCTTCCCACCATCATGTTACAGCCTGGACCACAGCTGGCCCCCTCCTAGGAGCACCATATTGGTCCTGAGAGCAGTTTAGAAAGTTTTGCTCTGTCATGATAAATCCATCTGTGTTGCTGGACCAGCTCAGAACACAAGCCACACTGACAGGGTAACGGCAGATATAAGTACAAGCCAACATTGTTATTAGTTGAGTAAATTAACGATTTTTGCTTACTTTCTATAAATTTTAAAGGCAGTCTTTACAGCTCAATGGGACTGCTACTATATTTTTAAAAATTGAAGAGTATTGAGGAAGAGATGCTAAAAATTTCAGGATGTTGAATGGCATGTGCAGTGGGACCTCAATTACTTAAACTCATCAGGAAACGAGTTATTTTGTATATGTAAATTGTGCTCATATAATGAAAGTGTCTCCTTAGCACCAAATGGTATATATTAGGGATGAGGCTGGAAATCCTTCTGAGTGAAATTCACATTTCCTTGCCTTCTCAAGTATGGGAGCCTGGGAATAATTTATCTTGGATATCTATTATTTATAAGAAACACGATTTAAATGAAGTAAAATTTAGTTATTTACATAGATTTCCTTACTTGCACGTATGCGTATGTGAACATGCATGCGGCATGCAAATAGAGGTCTGAGGATGACGTCTGGGAATCGAACTCAGGCTGCCAGGCTTGGTGGTAAGCACCTTTACACACTCAACCTGCAAATGGGCCCCAAAGTGATAATTAGTAAGTGAAAACAAAGGCTGCTATTGTTTGGGTTTGGGGAACTGTTTGGTTGTTTGGTTGGTTTTGGTATTGTTTTCTCAGAGACAGAGTCTCACTGTGTAGCTGGGCTGGCAACAAAATCCCAATGATCATCTTGTCCCTGCTTCCCACGTACCAGGATCATGGGTGCGTCCCCATGTCAGACCATTATTTAACTCAGTTTCTAATTGCAATATATTTGTAGTTGCATGTTTAAAACTGGTAAAAACTTACACCCCACAAGTTTGTGTCCTCAATTTGTCTGGTGCTTCTCCTAACATCACCCCTCTCCCAGTGAGGACTGACTGTTTTTCTCATTTGTCACCCGTGATCCCAAGGCCTGGACTCATGCTACAGCTGACTGTGCATATATAGATGATCATATTGCCCTGAAGAAAATTAATGATAATCACAACCCTGAACCCAGTAAACTTTATTAGGTTCCAAGAAACATCAACTACCAACTGCAGAATCCCCTGAGCAAAAGCCCTGCTTGCCAGCAGGTAAGACATCTTTGTCCAAATAAGGTAATATTGACAGGTTACAAGGGTTAGGACCCTGGGCCCCACTGTAAAGGAAACCCAAATCTCTCTCTTCCCCTAATGTGAGTTAATTGTTTGACACTTTGAGAGTGTGAAGAACTGCCAAGAAATGAATAACTGAAAAAAATGTCATCACTTTTAGTCTCAGCGACTTCCTGTGGGTGCTAGAACAGCTTGCCATGGGCACGGTGAGATAAGCCAACATGGACTTCATCTCCCACAGTTGTGGAGGCCAAGAGCCTGAACTCTAGCCAGCTGAGGGCCACCTTCCACCAGAGGCTTGGGCAAGAAGCCCTTCCATTCTTCCAGCTTCAGTGACTAGTGACAATTCTCAGTTCTGATATTTGTGGTCACGTGACTTCTCTCTTAACCTTCACACAGCCCTCACAAGGCATGCGCGCGCTGATCTCAGGGCCCACCTGAGTAACCCAGAATTACTTTTCATCTCAGGGAGTCTAACATCAACAAAGACCCCACACTTTTTTTAAAAAAATACAGTAAAATTGACCAGGTTCAGGGATTAGCAAACAATGTCTGTGGAGGAACAATGGACTGCTCCAATTGCTATAACAAAATACCAGACTAGGTAGCAATAACATGGGTTTTGAACTTTCCAGAAGGCAGAAAATCCAATATGGCAGACATAACTAGGTTCCATCTCTGGTTTGGCTTCTCCTTCTAGTGCAGAGAGAGCTCTCTTTTCATGTAGCAGAACACGAGCTCTGCCTCCTCTTCTCATGCCACCCCTAATCCTACTAGACTGGGCTTGGCACAATGGCTTCATTTGGCCTTCATCACTTTCTTCACAGGCCTACTTCCCAACACAGTCATGAGAGACATTAGAGCCTCAACATATTAACTATGAGGAGAAGACATTCTGGACCACAGTAGCTGCAGTTCAGCCCGTTGCCCCAGTAACATCTGTTGCATCCCTCTCTTATGAGTTTGCTGTAGTCTTCTGTATCTTCTCATGACAATCTTCTCATGTTTCTCCTGTACAGCAACCATTCTTAGGGCCATTGATGTACAGGGGAAATCTGGGTGAGGAAAACAATAGAAGAAAGTAAATAAAGTAATGAGAGATATCCAAAAACAAAACAAAACAAAACAAAAAAACAGCAATGGCTGAAAGTATAATTGGAAATAAAGGTATTGGCAAAAATACATGAAGCCAAAAAGTCAATGCTAGAGCTTTCTTCTAAGAATTTGTTCTTCTCATCAAGAATGAACTCCAGCCCCTACATCATGGCCATACTGTAGCCTTGACTGATATAGGGAACCTCCTTTGAGACTGCTGATCAGAGAAGAGGAAGAAAAAGACTCCTGCAGAAATTGTTGCACATCTGATCATGCCTGGTGTTTTATTCAGTAGAGGGTTCATGCTCAGCCCTGAGATTCCCCAACCCATCAAAATTGTCATATTAAATGTTTTTGGTATTGCTGTCTTGGGATTTATCTTCTGTCACTGCCTAAATTCCTCCATGCTATTTATTAATTCACTCTTTCAACAGATATTTATAGACTGTGTACAAGTATTACACAAATGCTAAGGATAGAATATTGAACAAGAAGAGGCTTGGTCCTTTCCCTGACGGACTTACTGTCCAGGAATAAAACTCACTAAAAACTAACTAGCAGGTGGAGATGAAGATGGAAAACACATCAGTTGATCTAAATGAATCTTCTGAACTGAAAGTGTTGTTTGACACTTGTCTTGGGGAGACAGAACATACAGTCCCAGACTGGGAAACAACAGACCAAAATAATGATGCCACCACAGTCCAGCTTGGTTAAGCAATGGTTTTTCTAGGTTTTATATATAGGAATGTGGGAGATGGGTCACTTGCAGGAGCAGGGATTGACTCAAGGCATCTGCACCACTTAAAGCCACTACAGCATGGGTGACAACTCATGAAAGCTGGATCCTCTGCATTCCCTGCCTGTCTTGCTGGTAGTTCAGCAGGTCATAGTTTCCTCTGGGTTGCTCAGCTGGTCTGAGTCTTCTCAGCATTTCTTACTGCTTAAATAACATTGAGAAAGAAGGGATTTTATCCATCTGGTCAGTTTCAGGGACCTTCTGAGACTTGTGAGTTGTTACTTAATGAGTCTTAATTAGCCTCCCTTTAGCTCCTTCATTGAAGAGCTTCCTTGCAAAGTGGAAAGTTTCAACATGGAGGTAATGTCTACACAGTTGAAATCCTGGACTAGGTGTGTGTATATGAAGCACTCAGAAAGGGAAAGAGTCTCATAAACAGCATCACATCAATGGACTTATAAAATGACATAAGTGCTTCAGGTAGAGGTGACATTGGAGAGCACACATAAAGACCTTTGACATGGAAATATGCTAAAACAGTGGGGGAGTCAGGATGGGAGACAGACAGATCATGCCATGCTTTATTAGATATTTTAAGCCTTTGTTTTGCAATGTTTAGGGCACAGAGGAACCCATGGAAAGCTTTGTACAGGAAACTTGACATGATTATATTTGTATTTTGGAAAGATGGCTCTAGGCAGTCTTTGAGGAGTGGTTTTAAAGGCTCCAAGAATAAAACCAGGGACAGTTGAGATGGTAGGACTCATAGGATATTGATGAGGTCTTGGGTCAGAGCTATTTAAGAGGTAAAATTGGTGGAACCCAAGAATGGGTACAAGGGTGAGGATAGATAAGGCTCAAGATGAGACCTAACCCACCAGTTTGCTAATAGGATTTACCATTTCTGGAGAAAGAACATGGCCTCATATCCAAGATGGATAGAAATACTGTCTAATAGAGCTAATTATGATCACACTGAACTTGGAGACAGCTCTGATGTGTCCCAGAGCTGATGCTAAGGGTAGTTAAGAGTCAGATACTCACCATCGGGTGTGATGGTGCATGCCTTCAATTGCAGCACTCAGGATAGGGAAGCAGGTGGATCTCTGTGAGTTCAAGGCCAGCCTGGTCTACAAAGTGAGTCCAGGACAAACACAGAGAAACTCTGTCTCAAAACGAATAAACAAACAAACAAAGAGTATGGAGCTCAAGTAAAGGGTAGCACCTACAAATACAAATGCGTAAACATTAGAGTTGAGGGATCAATGAAACTACAGTCTGGAATGATCTTGATTATGTAAGTCTGGGACGGGACCTTATACAATACGGAGGTTCTAATTATCCAATGACCAGAGAATATTAAAATTAAATACATAATTATATTTATTTAGAGAGAAAATAATGTATTTTTCTTAGCAAGCATTCCTTGAATAACTAATATTCTGATTAGATTTAACTGTTACCTTGTCACAACCTAGAACCATTTGAGAAGAGAATGTCAGTTGAGGGATTGTCTAGATCAAGCCTACTGTGAGTGGCACCATTCCCTAGGCACTATCCCCAAGGTGTGTAAGAAAGCTAACTGAGCAGGAGCCTGGAAGCAACCCAGCAGGCAGCATTCCTCCGTGGTCTCTGCTTCATTTCCAACTTAACTTTTCGCCCTGACTTCCCTCAATGACAGATTGTGACAGGAGAATATAAGTCAAATAAACCTTTCTTCCACGCGTGGCTTTTTGTCACTGTGTTTTATTGCAGTCAAAGAAAGGCAAACTGGATCACCTATGTAGCTTAAAGGCCTAAGGTAGCACCGCGCAAGACCACAGGCAACTGGAAAGCTGGGCAGTACACAGGAACTTCAATAGGACACACTGTGCCGTGATGGTGTTGTCAAAGACACCAATAATCCTAGGCAAAGCCTTGTCTGTTTCCCTGAGGCTGCTGGGGTATCTCAATGGCGAGGCTTAAAAGAGATAAGATAACGTGTCTCTATCCAAGGAGATCATTCATGCAGGCTTAGTATGAATAGAACATACATGGACAATTAAAGGAACCCTTTTAGCTAGCCACAGAAGTCACCATCTTCAATTCGTTACCTAAACCCAGGAAAGAATTTGTTTTGTGACAATAAAGAAGACCCCTACTTCCTGTTCTTTATATGTGTTCTGTCAGTATGTCCCTGTTGCAGTGACAGCTATACCTATATTAAAGCCCACATAGACTTTACCTCTAGCAATGTTATTCTTGGAACATTGGCCACGGGGGCTTATCCCAGCTGAGTGGGTGAGGGGTGGGGGATTGAATCAGATCTGACTTGGGACCAACACTGGCTTTCATTTTTTAAATACATACTTTGATACAAATCCTTCCTCTAGGACTCTTGAGATGATCTTGGCATGGTTCTAACCCTATTGTGTGCCTCCCCCCAACACACACACACACACGATTAATTATTAAATCCACAGACAGCAAAATAAAAAAAAATTCTAGGGCGCATTGAAAATCAGGACCTATTTCATTATGTTGTGTCGTCTCAAGTACTAAATGTATTTGTTCACAGAAAACCTTGGACTAGACAATGCCACCCTTTGCTGCGCTGCTTGTGTCTCTGTGAAATCGGTAATTGGAAGGGGAATGGTGCTAATCCCATCACTCTGTTGGAACGGAACTGGGAGCTCCTTGATCAGACTGAGCACCATGCTACCACACAGGAAAGAGTTAACCGATCAGCTCGCCCATGGTTGCGTTTTGTCATGGGGGCCCCTTTAAAACATTTCCCTTAACAGTCCTTTTGAGCATCCCATTCGGTCCTGCAGATCTCCCCTTAAGTTGGCCATTTGGAACTTCTTCTAGACCCTTGACCCTTATTTGGATATGCTAATTACTCACTACCTTAATTTCCACGTCTGTACAGCTAGACCATCACAAGCATGTTTTGTAAAGGGCTCGGAGCAGCTTGAGATGAAGGAGTCTTCAGAATTTTTTAGAAAAGGAAAGCATGGGACTGGAGAGATGGCTCAGTGGGTAAGAGCACTAACTGCTCTTCCAGAGGTCCTGAGTTCAATTCCCGGCAACCACATGGTGGCTTACAACCATCAGTAATGAGATCCGATGCCCTCTTCTGGTGTGTCTGAAAACAGCCACAGTGTACTCATATACATAAAATAAATAAATCTTTTTTTTAAACATAGAAAAGAAAAGCATGTTAGATCTGAGTCCACAGTCCCAGGCCATGGCCGAGAGAGCTTGGGTAGACTATACTGAAATGTGTAAAATGGGCACACTAATAATGCAGGCACCTCACAGACGGAGAAAAGAATTCTCCAAGGCGATGGAGTGACAGCAGCATTTCAGTGGCTCTACCACAGCTAAAGGCAAGACTTTGGGGACTGAGGCAGGCCAGAGGGTGATCTGCAGCCCAGTGCCCAGGTCACCCAAAATCACTGAGGCATAGCAGGTCTCTAATCCATGAGTCAGCATCCTTTCCTTAAAGGCTGCATGGATATATGCATGTTCATGTGTGTATTGGGGTACATGGGTATGCAGGTGTGTGTGTGTGTGTGTGTGTGTGTGTGTGTGTGTGTGTGTGTGTGTGTGTGCATGTAATGTGTGTGCATATATGTCTAAACAAAAGACAACCTTGAGGAGTGTTCCTCAAGAACCATCTATATTATTGTACTTTTACAATAGGTCTCTTGTTGGCCTACAGCTCCACATGTAGACTGGGCTGGCTAGCAAGCAAACACCAAGGATCCACCTATCTCTTTCTCCTCAGCTGTGTGTTTGCAAGCCAGCAACCCACTCATAACCTTGTTTTACAAAGGACCGAGAAATCCAGCAGAGATCCTTGTACCTGCAAAGCAAGCGCTTTATCAATGGTTGTGTCAGTACCTCTGCTGTGGGTCATGCTGCTCGGGTGTGGTTGCTCACCCTCACACTGTGGCTGTAGTGACATTGACCCAGATGGCTTAGTGTTGTGTCAGTATGGGGAACTTCAGTTTAAGCCAAGCAAGTTACTCCTCTACCATATACTATCCTGGGTGGAGGCGTGGGCATGCCCTCAGCAAGCTCTTGTATCCCTCAAGTTGGTGAGTTACTGATTGGGATAAGACTCTGAGTCTATTTAGTCAGAAGTGCTTCTTAGCATTAGTTAGACAGCTAACTAGATAAGAAGTTAGGTAGTTAGCCAACTAGTCACCTAGTATAAAGTTGTTTGAGGTTTTCCTCTCACTCACCTCCATAAGCCTCCCTTTTTTGCATTTCGGATGAGATCATTCTCTGCTAGGCCTGTAAGACGCTTGAATTACTCTGTTTGTGCATGTGTGCCCGTGTGGGGCATATATGGTGTGTGAGTGTGTGTGAGTGTGTGAGTGTGTGTGTGTGTGTGTGTGTGTGTGTGTGTGTGTGTGTGTGTGTGTGTGTGGTGTGGTGTGTGTACAGGTGACACTGGGGTGATTCCAATTCTGTCCACAAATATCTTCATAATGGCGGACAGCCTGTAGTGGTTGAATCCACAGAGCTGGAGTGACATCTGAGATCCAGAGAGGGTCTAACAAGGACAGGGGAGAGGGAGAGCGGCAGAGTTCCGAGGACAAGCTCAGAGAGGAACTGACATTTGGAGCAAAACCTCTGGGAATCCTTTTGTAAAGCGCGTCACGTCAACGTGATGGGGATGGGGAGGGCAAGAGCACATCACGGCAACGTGACTAAGGGGCTTTTACCCTCTGCTGCTGCTGTGCCTCTCTCCACAGCCACATCTCCAGCCCCTGCTCAACTCTCCAAAACACACTCTCCTTATCTACGAAGTGGAAATGACAGCCAAACTCCTCTCACGGAGGTAGAGGGAAGACAGAATGCGCTGATTCATGGGAACAGGCTGACTTCACCTGGACCAACTTGGGCGACTGTTGGACACCTGACAGGTGACTCAGCGGGCAGTGTTGTGAGTCTCAGCCATGTGACTGTGCCACACTGGAGGAGCAGCGTAAAAAGACCTTACAGACTTCATGTTCACATTCCATCTTACTCAATTAACTACAAAAGCCTGGTGCCCTCACATGGAGAAATGACTAGAGCCAATTGGCTGAGAACATTCTGGAAGGAAAATTACAAAGAGTGGAGAGTCCTTCATCAGGAAAGAAGTGTGTCCCAAGAGGGTCAGAAGGGGGTGCCTTCATACCTTTGACACAAAGCAATGACCCCAAGTGTGTGGGGAGCAAATTATAGCCTTGACCCTGGTGGCTCACCATCCTGTGGTTCACTTTCCTGGAATAATGACATCAAGTCCTGGGAGGGCAGCCAAATCTTTAGTTTTGAAAGTTATTCATCTTTACACGTGATTCCTCATCAGTGGCAGAAGGAATATTGGCATTATTTAATTTCATTCAAATTACACTACCAAAAAAACAATTAAGGTGAATAATTATGAATCTAAGGTCAACTCAATTTTCTATAATAATGGGGTTTTTTTGTTCCCAGGCTCATTATTGCTAATCCCTTTCATAATCTTCGACATCTCACCTCATTGGGTTCTCTTCCAAGTGGCAGACAGTGAGCATCAGGCAAGATGAGGAGTGGAGACAGCGAGTGGCACTTTGCTGATCTTGGGAGAAAATAATTATTGTCTGTGTTCACCTTTCAGGGAGATGCTCATCTGCATATTCCCAAAGCAGGTGATGTGTGCATCAAAAGGAGGCCGCCCTGCCCAAGGCTCAGCGCACAGAAAGGAGGGTGGCTCCAGGGAAGGCTTCTCTTTATCATCTGAAACAGTTATTAACCCCCAGAAAAGGTACCTAAGGGGGGGCTTTAAAAGAAATGTTAGTGCAACCCAGAACATGTGTGTCCATGCATGTGCATATGCACACACACACACACACACACATATACACAGCACCCTACACCTACATGTACACTCACACACGCTCGTGCAAATGCACACACATGTATATGCTTGCAACACAATGCACAATACAACGACAATACAGGTTCTTTTAAACATTCAAACCCCCCTTGATTGACAGCTTTGAATAAAGAGGTTGAAATTGAGCATGATGATGCACATCCATCAGCCTAGCCCTGAGGAGGGTGAGGCAGGAGGATGAAGAGTTTGAGGCCAGCTTGGGCTGTATAGTAAGATCCTATCTCAGAGGGAAGAGAAAGGTGGAGGAGAGAGGGAGAGAAGGAGGAAAGGAGGGAGGGGCGGAGGGAGAGAGAGGGGGGACAGAGAGAGAGAGGGACAGAGAGAGGGGAATGGAAGTAAAAGGAAGGGAAAGAGGATGAGAGGGAGGGAGGGGAGGAAGGAAGGAGGGAAGAGAGACACAGAAGGAGGATGGAGGAAGAGGGAGAGGAAGGGACTGAAGCAAAGCTTGTTGCTTACAGGGCACTCGGATTTGCTTCAATTCCTGCTCTTAGAGACTGTCCCATTTGGATTAATGAACAATGGAAACTATGTTACTAAGACATGCTAATTTAACAGCCTCACATTTCAGACAGAAATTCTACCTCTTAGAAGTTCTTTGGAAAACGTGGTGGGTAAACTCTTGCATGCCTGACACTCTCAACCTCCTAGTATGTAATCCTCTGGCTGAACACTGCAGGGATGCCCCAAAGCAAACAAGCACCATCCCGTGTTCTCAGGCCCAACAGTGAAGCTATTTAACCAACAGGGAAACGGACAAAGGAGTGGGTACCAATTGGTCTTTGTGTTTTCAAGGCCATGCGCAGGATGGAGGAATTTAAAATGCAGATGATGGCAGGAGACTGAGCGCCTGAGTCCTGCCTGTCATAGCCCACCCAGGGCCATCTGCATCTTAATGAAGGGCTCTCTCCCACACCAGGTGCTTTCTCTCTCTAGTACCCACCCACTCACCATCATAGAACCCTCCTTAGGAAGCCGGTGCCATGCTCCAGCTGTGGGGGCAGACAGAGACTGGAAGCATCCTGCAAGCATTATGGAGGATGAGCCTGGGCAGCAGGCATCCCTACTCTGCCCCACAGCCAAGGGAAGCGCTGACACAATCTCCTGAGACCCTGAATATTTACAATACATCCTTCAGTTCTCCAACAAGCTTTGCGGGGAAGGGGAGTGGGCATGGACAGGAGCCTGCTGGTGGAGAGCAGAGGCCAATTCACTGCAGTCGATTTTCTCCCTCCTCCCGGGGAAAGAAGGAGCTGTCCCTGGAAGAACTGGAGGGCAAGTACTTCACGAGAAAGGAAAGAGTTTCATGACCAAAAGTGCAGAGGTGGGTCACACCTGTCACCACCCAGGAGAATCTGAAAGGAGTCACTGTGGCCAGGGCCAGGTGAGCAGCCTGACCTGATGCTGAGAACAAGGTGGGGGCCAGCTCAAGGCTGCCTGGCAGGCCATGTCAGGAACTGCAACTGCATCCTTAATACATTACCATTTCACAGCTAAGCAACCAAACGGTGGGGCAAATCAGTCAGCCTATGTATAAAGGATGAAATCTAAACACTTTTAAATATGTATTCCACCATTTTTAATCACATGTGTGTGTGTGTGTGTGTGTGTGTGTGTGTGTGTGTGTGTGTGTACAGGTACACATGTGTGCATGTGGAGACCAGAGGTCAACCTTTTGGTCATTCCTCAGGAAGCTGTCTATGTTGTTTTTTGAGACTTATTGAGGTGTTGTTGTTGTTGTTGTTGTTTTGGATGTTTGTTTGTTTGTTTGTTTTGTTTTCTCTTACTGCCGTGCTGCTCACCACTTAGGCTAAGTTGGCTTGCCAGCGAACCTCTGGAATCCGCAGTCTTCATCTTCCTGGTATTCAGGTTACAGGTACATCACCACCCCTAGATTTTGATAGGTGAATTCTAGAACTCTAACTTAGTTCTTGTACATGCTTTACCAGCCAAGCCTTTCCCCTGCCCCTTTCTTCAGTCCTCCAGCATCCCAGCATCCCAAGCGCTTTCACCTTGTTTCCCACCTCCTTGTCCCTTACCGTCCTCACACAGTCCTCTACCTAGTGATCTGTGTCAGATAACCGACTCTGGGTTCCACCTCAGCTGGAGAGCTGGACACCTGCATTCCTAGACCATCTTGGCCACGTTCTTTTCCAAACATCAAGATATACGGCCTCCATAAATTCCCAGAAACACATTAATGTTCACCTCCATAATGCCTTAATTGTCCAGAAACCATTAAGGTGACAAAGGGACAGATGTAAGTGGGAAGGGAGGAGAATAAGATGCCTAGATTAAGGGTGAAGGGTCCAAGACAGTCTCTCACAGGGGTGGGCGGGGGGGGGGGGGAGAGACATTGGGCTTTCCCTGTCCCCACAAGAATCGACTGACTCATGAATTATCTCAATACGATGCTAGTGTGTTAAGGGGAACTTTTTTAAAGTGGGATTTTGCAAAAGGTTAAATGGAAATGAAAGCTGAACAATTATTTCTGTCCTCCTGCCTGGCAGGGCTCCCGCTAATGTTTGTGTACAGAGGCGATAACGGCAGGATTCTTCAAAGCCTGTTCAGGGACAATCATATCATGGGCAAAAAAGGATTTGATTTTGTTTAAAAAAAAAAAAAAAAAAAAAGAAGGTACATTTGTAAGTGATATTGAAAGTAAAAAGACAGGATTGCGTGAGCTAAGTGCCTTATTTTCACCAGTGCTGGTGGGGTTCCATAGATCCTCATTGTGCCCATAATTGGGGCTTTTTTAAGTGGGAATAGAGATGAGTGTTTTCTTTTGTCTTTGAAGATGGCATCACTGACCCCCCCCAACCCCCAAGGGAGGGCCCTGCACTAGAAGTTCTGTTTCTGGGAAGCAAGAGGCTTTTGTTCCCGCTGGGCCTCCGTGTTCAGAGACCACTCTGAGCACAGCACATTGGGTCTGACCTTGCATTTTCCTTCATCCGTCTCAGTGTTGCTGTGGTTAACTTCATAGAGAGGAAGAGACTGAATACATTCGAAAGAAAATATTGTAATACCTTCTGGGTCTCTGGAGATGGCTCAGTCGGTGAGGGAGTCACCCCTACCATGCAAGTGTGAGAAACTGGAGACTGGGGTTTGATCCCCTAAAATCTAGGTTTAAAAAAAAATCCTGGGAGCAGGTGTGATGGGGAAGGCTGAACGCCGGCACCAAGGAGGTGGACACGAGACAGGAGCAGCCGGAACTCGCAGGGGAGCCAGCCTAGCCTGAGATGTTGGTTACAAGATTCAATAAGAGACACGGTCTCGAAATCAAAAGGAGATTGAGAAGCCTCCTGACACAAACTTCCAACCTGCACGTGGATGTTCAGGAAGGGGGGAGGGAGGGAGAGAAGAAGGGAGGGGAGGAAACTTCAAGCATGCAAGCCAGTAAACATCTTATGAATAGAGCAACTGTAGACTGACCATCAGCTGTACCAAAACCCCAAACCTGAAAGGCTCCCAACTTCGAAGCTTTCAAACACCAACATGAGGCCAGTAGTGAAAACCTCAGAGCTAGAAAACCTTATTTCCTGCCGAAAACCACTTAAAATGTTGTTCGACGTCACCTTCAGGCTGTGTCTGAGATATATATGAGACATAAACGAATTCTGTATTTAGCTTTGGTTCCCATCCCTAAGATACCTCATCCCATGCAGGCGTGACAGAAAAACCCTCCTCAGAAGGAGGCTGCAGTCCTCCTGGCCTGGTTCTCTCTCCTTCCATCTCATCTCCATGCCTGGCATCTCTGGGAACACAGGCCCTGCAAGCAGAGCCTAGTATAACTCCAACAGAGGGAGCAGCTTTCTCACGTGCTGGTGGCCTGGGGGGTCACCCCTCCCACCACTAATTTTCCTCAACATCTTCCAAGAGCCCGTGTTATTTCAACGTGTCTCCCGTGTAGCCACAGCCTAGGAGTTAGCTCCATTTGAGATCTCCTAATTGCATTTTGTAAAACAAGAAAGAGCACTCCCAGAAGCTTCCAAGGGAGCGCATTTCATATTTCGTTGCCCAAAATGTTGCTGCTGTTTATGCCTGAAAGAAATCAATAGGAAAAATCCCGACACTGAATGAGACAGTCCAGACCCACCTCGTGCTTGACGGAGCAGGTTTCTCTCTGACAGATGCCCAGGGAAGGGGCTCTCGGGAGTGGTCGGTGGTTCCCAGAAGAAAGGTGCCCATCAAACACTCTGTGAAAATTAAAACTCTCAGTGGTGTTTGTTGGTGAAAGCATTGAATGAGCAGATATTTTCCCTTTGTGTCCTTGATGAAGTTCTGATTACAGAAGTTGGTTTGTTTCGATTGGTCCTAGTAATTGCCTGTCACCTTTCCCCTCCTCCCTTCCTGCCCCTCAGAGTAGCTTCCCCACTTCTCCTTGAAGACTCCAGAGAATCCACTAACCCAAGTGGTTAGATGGGTGCTAACCTACTCAAAGATACAGGGAGATCCTTGCTCTTAAATCTTAACTCTCAGCAAAGATGGATCCAACAAGAACAAAGGAATTGTGGGGTGGGACAGCATCCCTACCTGCTAGACTTCCCAGGACCTGGGGATGCTGGTAATGTAATCCAGCATTGTATTCATTTGGTTTGGGAGGGAAGCAGGACTCGAGAAGGGAAAACATAGGGAGGGAAACAGGAAACAGAGAAAGACTGAGTTCTGGACTCAGGTTCTGCTCCAGACTCACTCGTGAGCCTGAATTGCAGGGGTCATGCTTAGCTGTGACCTTTGAGACCTCAGAATCCCACTCAATGCTGGGACCCCTGGTGTCAGTCTGAACTATTACCTGCAAACAAAGAGTGCCTGTCTAGTTTACCTCAGCTGTGCCGTGAGCTCTCGACGAACCGGAACTCCCACACACGTGTTCTTCCCTTTTCATACTACCTAACACCCAGCAGAATGTCACCCAGCCTTCCTGTCCCATGAGAATGCCTTGCACACAGAGTGGTTTTCTTTCAGATATCTGACAAGTGAGGATATATATATATATTTCCATCGCAGAAAGCTTCTCTGGGGGGCTGGAGAGACAGTTCAGAGGTTAAAAGAACTGGCTGATCTTGCGGAGGGCCGAAGACCAGTTCCCAGCACCCACATGGCAGCTTACAGTCATCTGTAACTCGAGTTCCAGGCATCCAGCATGCTCTTCTGGTCCCCACAGGCATCACACACATCTTGTGCAGCCATACACACAAGCAAAACACTCACTCATGTGCACAAAATTTGAACCTTTAAAATAAAAATCTAACTGCGCAGGATCTGCTATCATGACCCAAACCCAAGTCACGTGGCCAGCCTTGTAGCCAATGGAAGTGTGAGTGCATTCAGCCTGCGGGGAGATGAAGGAGCTGCAATGAGACTCAAGGAGAGCTGAGGAAGAGCGTCATCCTTCAGTAGCGAAGCCTCCCTTCCGAGTCTTTTCACTGCTCCGTTGCCACAGACAGGTACTGGATGGGCATCTGAGAGCTGCTTTGTAAGGGTGTGCTCGGCATCTGAATTCCAACCAATACAGTCCCCATGAACTTTTGTAACCCAATCCATTTCAGAGACAGGAACTGCCCGTAATGGGAGGCTGCGTGAAATATGTCCCCCAGAAAGGTAATGCACAGGTGCTCAACACTAAATCAGCCACCGCGGCATCTTCAACGGATTACAGGAGAGATGGCTTTGACGAATGCCTTCGCCTTGCCACGATTATGATTTCTTATTCATCTTGTGGGTTTTTAAACAGAGCCTTGTACTTAGTATTCAAATTAATGACTCCAATGTATTTGCCTGGATTTTCTTCTTTAAAAAGAATCATTTCGCACAGAACATGTGATGGTTATGTTTCTATGATAAACTTACTCGGTAAAAGCTTTCTCTATTTTATCATTTAGACAAGGAAATATCAGTAAATCAAACTTGAAAACCAGAGTGGAGGGGAGAGAGGCTTGCAGGGTGGAAGGCAAGCTTTAGATCCTTGGAGGCTGGGGAGATGACAGTAGATGGAAGGCAAGCTTGGACCCCTGTATGGGAGCCTGAGAATGTCCCAGAGTGTGCCTCTCTGGGTAGCAAAGTGTCATTGAACTCTTTCTTCGTTTGATTCGACAGCTTCCCTGAGCTGAGACAGATGTGCTGACAAGAACCTAAGCATTGACGCCGTCCAGGGTTCTAACCCAGATCCGTCATTTCCAAACTGCGTGATGACCTATGGGAAGAATTGGACTTCAGGTTTCCAAGGTTCAGTTTCATTCCCTGCAAACTAGGACAGAAGGTCAAGGGGTGCAGGGCAGAAGGTCGTGTGCATGAGCAGGGTCGTGCTGCAGAAGCTGCTGGGAAGATTTGAAATCCACATGTGTTGCTCACCCCGAGATGCCTGGTCCATGCTGGTCTTCTGCTGGCAGGAATCTTCTCCAGATGGTTACCATGGAGAGCAATGAGGTGTCAGAAAGGGATGGAGAGATGGCGCCAGGGTGAAGGGATTCCTGGGAACGCATGAGGACCTGGGTTCAAGTGCCACAAAACTGACATAAGAATCAGGCACAGTGGTGTGCCATGACCCCGGTGCTGGAGAGCAGGCACGGGCAGGCAGATCCCAAGGGCTTGCTGTCTAGTCAGTGGAGTAAGTTCCTGGTTCCATGGGAGACTCTGTCTCAAAAACTAAAGTGGAGAAGTGTTCAAGGAGAGACCATGTAGCATGAAGAGTGATAATCAACTCTTTCACTTGTGAAGTGTCCAAGAGCGGTGCATACCTATGATCTCAGCATTTGGGAGGCGGAGGCAGGACCACAAACCAGACCTGATCTACATAGTAAAACTTGGTCTCAAAAAGGAATGAATGAATGAATGAATGAATGAATGAATGAATGAATGAATGAAATGAAATCCGGAGGAGCTCCAAATCATAGAAAAATTGAAAGAGATCACAAAAACTGGTGGCATAGGGCTTATGGCCAGAGAGGTGAATCAATGGATAAAGGTACTTGCCACCAAGGCTGGGTTTCGTCCCCATGACCCACATGATGGGCAGAGAGAACTGGCTTCTGCCAAGTTTTCCTCTAATTTCCACACATGCTGTGGCATGAGTGGGCACACATACAAATAGAGGACAGGTAGATGATAGACAGACAGACAGATGATAGAGTAGATATGTAGATAGATGGTAGATAGGTAGATCAATGATGGATAGATAGATTGATAGATAGATAGATAGATAGATAGATAGATAGATAGATAGATAATAGGAAGATGATAGATAGATAGATAGATAGATAGATAGATAGATAGATAGATAGATAGAAAGAAAGAAATTGATTAAAAAATTTAAACAATGTAGTCTCAGCACACCCTGCATCTGTGTCCCCTCCCTTGACACTTCATCCCCCAGATCCTCAGGTGACACTTGCTTTGACTGATAAACGAATGTGGTTGCCTTATTCCTTTTATTCTGAGTTCCCTGGTTTTCACCCGGGCCTCTCTTTTGTCCTGAGGCAACATGGGAGACTACATGACATTTAGATGTTTTGTCCCCTCAGGACCTTGCTGACTGTGACATTTACTTGTTTCTGGCGACCTTGTCAGTTTTGAAGAGTGTTAGGAATTTTATAGGGCTCCCTTCTGTAGGTTATTTTGTAGGACAGGGGGCTCACAGGAGATAAAATCCAGTACCATTTGGAAGGGTACTGGAGCTGGAGGGATGGCTCAGCTGTAGGAGCCAGTGCTGCTCTTACAGGGTCTCTGTCCAGCTCCCAGCCACTGAGGGCAGTGCATGGCAACCAGTAACTCCAGCTCTGGGGCATCTGGAGCCGTCTTCTGGAGTCTGCGAGCAGCTGCAGACACTTGTGCACACATACTCACACTCACATGCATGTCAACAACAAAAATAAAAAAGTTTAAATGCACCATTTGTAGGGGTTGAGTACACTCAGAATTTGCAGCCACCACACCCATGGGATTCAGGTCACTTCCAACCATCCTCTCAGGCAAGCCCCTGCTTGCAAACCTTAGCAAACCACGGCCCCTCCCCCTTGCTCCCAGCCCCTGGCATCATCACTGGCTCTCTGTCTCCATAGATTCACCTGCTCTCGACCTCCCATACGAGCTGCTTCCTGGCCAGCCTTTAACTTTGCCTACAATTTCTGACTTTGTGCAGTTTTTGCTAGAACTTAACAAACCAGCAAATCGCCATGAAAATCATTACCCATCGCCCTGTCTACCTTGAGTTTTAGAAGTCTAAATATTCAAGGGGGTCAAATTCAAATGTCTATCTTTTTTGTCTTTTCTCCGAATTGAAAAGCTATGTTTTTGTTTTAATGAGTGGACTAACAGAAACTAACAGAACAGATTCAACTTCATCCCTGACTTTCCACTGCCTCTGAAAGTTTTCTTTTTCCCTCCCGCATAACGCCATAGCTTTACTAACAGGGCTACAGTCGTTCTAATTCTCTTATATTATTTAAGTGTTCCATTTGTCAAGTTTGCCTCTCTATCTACTCTTGTGATAAAACATGTATGCACCTCTTCTGATGAGCACATAGATACACATACACATAAACACACACACACACACACACACACACACACACACACAGTCGCCCGTACACTCTCCCTTGCATTGTACACACATGACAGCCATTCTCTTTTATATATGAGATCTTTTGGTTCTGCATAAATCTTTTAAAAAGGTGCTAACCAACCTTTTAGCTACCTTGAAATCCGCAACAAGGGGTGTTTAACTGAGCACAAAGGAAATTAAAACAATCAACGAATGGAGTTACTTGATCACTCTCCCTGGTGCTTAATTTATTTGCTCCCCTGAGCAGTTGGACTTGGCTCTGCTCTCTTCCCAGGGCCAGTCCCATTTTGGCTCACCCTCACTTCCTGGAAGTTGGGCTAACTCAGCCATAGGAGAAACTTGAATCTCTCATTTCATTTAAAGAAAAACCATGCTTCTTAGTGGATTCTATATTCTTAAATAGTCATCTAATCCACAAAACACTTCTTATTTCCCTTAAATCTAATTGTATATGGTAATACAGGAAACTGTGGCAGAAACTGAAGAAGCTCCACCCACATTCCCAATCCAACATCTTGTCACACGGCTTCCCAGCACATATTCTGACTGCAGAAGCTGCCTGAGACAGCTGACCCCTCAAGGATATAGACTAGAGATGCAGGGCTCTTGGGAGCGGTGTCCCTCATAACTGATAGGGTTTGGCAGAAGAATTTTCAAGTTCCTTTGAACTTGCGTTGGAGTCTCCCTGTGATCCCTGTTCACCACCCACAAGATGCCCACTGGGAACTGGGAGTCCCAGGTACCCATGAGCACCAGTTGCAAAGACCTCTTGCTCTCTCTGCTGTTTTCATCCTTCCTGGCCTGGGTCTGCCCTCCTGTGTGTCCTTCAGATATCTTCTCCCTCATTAGCCTCTTGTACTGAAATCTTTATCTCATCTTTACCCATGACATTCAAAAAGTTTCCTGTTTGACTGCTTCAGATTTTAGCACAAAGGCAGGCGCTGATGGTGGTGACAGTTAACACCGCAGTCCCCACTGGTACCTGAGTGACACGCTATATTCCATCTTCCAAAGGCTCTAACTTCCTGTGAGAAAATTCAAACCTCCTGTAAATTTACCAGAAAGTGTCTTGGGTGTCAGGTGGCCCAAAGCTGCCTTTGTGCCTGATCTCTGCTAAGGTTTACATGCTCAATAAACATTGTTCTAGCATCAACTGTGTGCTCATGCAAAGTGATGCTGTCTTTCAATATCAAGAAAGCACTCTTAAACTGGACATAGTGGTCCAAGTCTGTAATTCTACCATTAGGGAGGCTGAGGCAGGAAGATCAGGCATTGAGAGCAAGCTTTGACTGCATAGTTCAAGACCATCCTGGGCTACATGAGACCTTGTTGAAATAGATGATAGGTAGATAGATAGATAGATAGATAGATAGATAGATAGATAGATAGATAGAAAGATAGATAGATAGAGATAGATAATATTGAAGATAGATGAGATAGAAGATAGATGATAGAAAATAGATAGATGATATAGAAGATAGGTAGATAATAGATGATAGATAGATAGATAGATAGATAGATAGATAGATAGATAGATAGATAATAGTAATATTGAAGATAGATGATATAGAAGATAGGTAGATAATAGATATATAATAGATGATAGATAGATAGATAGATAGATAGATAGATAGATAGACAGACAGACAGACAGACAGACAGACAGACAGACAGACAGACAGAAAAATAGGAAAGCAAGGAGAGACGAGAAGAAGTAAAGAATATAAAAACAGACTAACAGACTTTTGGCTTCAGGCTTCTCTCAGGGTTTCGAGTGTACTTCTCCAGTACAGCGAGGAAATGAGCAAGACATTGGCTTTAGTTTTGCTCTCATATCCTACTTCACTATGAAGATATTCTTGGAGAAACCGAGCCATTGAATGGGGTGTGCACAGTAGACAATACTTTTGTGTCAACTAGAAGTTCCCAGTTGTAGTCATCCTATTTCTGCTATGGAATTTGTATTTAGTAAATAAATGGTGAAATTATGGGTACAGTGAACTCTTAAAATGGTTATGAGCGAGGGGTGCTGGTTAGGGTTTTTGTTTTGTTTTGTCTACTTGACATAAGCTAGAGTTGTTTGGGAAGAGGAGATGTCAGTTGAGAAGTCACTGTGACAGAGTCGCCTGCCTGTAGGCAAGGCAGTGGGGCATTTTCTTAATTAATGATTGCTGTAGGAAGGCCCCGCCCACTGTGCTCGGTGTCACCAATGGGCAGATGGGCCTGGGATGCACAAGGACATGGAGCTGAGCAAGCCGGTAAGCAGCATTTCTCTATGGCTTCTGCTTTGGTTCCTGATTCCCGGTTCCTTCCTTTCCTTGGCTTTGCTTCATGATGGACCTGTAAGCTACAATAAACTTTTGCCTCCCCAAGTTGTTTTTTGGTCAGTGTCTTATCAAAACACACAAGGCACACTAAAACAGGAGATCGAGTGGATACATTAGTTCTTGTGGAAAACAGGTATGACATATGTAAGTCCCACATATGTAGAGCAGGAGCAGGCACAGAGTAGACGGTATGTCTATAGCATGTAGAGAGAGAGGAGAAAGAAAACATGGTTTCCAGAAAATAAAAGACCCCTTCTAGAGTATAACTCATAGCCACGTTACTCTAACCAAACACAGGGAATTGCTCAGGGTGAGGCTGGAAGAGTGCTCCCTGATCTCAGAGTCTCTGGTCTGCTCGACACAGGCCCCTTGTCAGTAGAACCTGAAGCCCTTGAAGGGCCTCTGTGCAGCAAGAACAGCACTGCCTGGTATGAGCTCTGCTCATTTTGTAGACCTTGCATTTGGGTTTTGTGTGAAATGTGCCTTGATCCACCCCAGGGAGAGGGTAGAGAACCACCTTCACTGTTCTAGACTGCAGAGGTTCTGAAGAACATGCCTCACACCGACCTGGAGGTTAGTAATGGCCCAGAGCGCTTTCTCTGTGTAATTCTCATTCTTCCTTCCCTCCCACACTTCTGCTAGCTGCTTCTAGATCTTTCCTTAATGGGAGCTTCCATGGTTTTACAACTATAGATGGTTAGAAAATGGCAAGAGGTGTTACTAACTCTTCAGGTGCTTTTCTGTCGGGGAACACAGCACAGTTGCCTGCTTGCCACAGCTGAACCCTGAAGCCCAGTCCTTCTGTGTTGTAATTCTAGACGAGTCATGTGGCCCTCTTACTGACTTTCCCCCAGGAAGAGCCCAAGGCCCAGAAAGTACTGTGCTTTGAAAAGAGCTCATCTCTTCCTTTCCAGCTGTGACGGGTTGTGGCTTCTACAAAGGGGCTGTGATAATGGATTTTGCCTGGCATACCCTTCCAGAACATTCCAATCCTCCCTCAAGATGTACAATTAAGGGTGCTTCCCCCTTTGAACTAAGCTTCTTGTCTGCCTTAAAGAACAAAGTTCTGAGCAAGCGATGCTGCCTGCCTGCCTGTCTGTCTGTCTGTCTGCCTGTCTGTCTGTCTTTGGGTCCAGGTCAGAGGTTAGTAAGGCAGCATCAGTCAAGCTTAAGGTATTAGTTCTGAGAGCCTGCCCACCACAACACAAGTCATCCCAGACCTCATCGGAAGGAGCTGAAAGCCTCACTTCTCTGACATGACAGTTTCCCAGCTGGTCTCCAGCCCCAGTTCACCAGCCATGGTGGTCAAATGGAGTGGAGTGGGGCCTTCCCTGTGCACAGTTCCATCCAGATGGCAGCCTCTTGTATGGAAGAGATATTAGTTGCTGTTTTGAGTCTTTCTGTGGTGGATTGACTGAAAATGGCTCCAAAAGACCCATAGTGAGTCACACTATTAGGAGGTATGGCTGTGTTAGAGTGGGTGTGGCCTTGTCGTAGGAAGTATGTCACTGGGTTGGACTTCGGGGTTTCAGATGCTCAAACCAGACCCGGTATCACTCTCTGTTCCTGCAGCCTGAGGCTCTAGATATAGAATTCTCAGCTACCTCTCCAGCACCCCGTCTGCCAACACATTGCCATGCTCCACACCGTGATGATAATGGACTAAACTTCTAAACCTGTAAGCCAGCCCCAGTTAAGTGTTTTCCTTTATAAGAGTTGCCTTGGGCATGGTGTCTGTTCACAGCAATAGAAACCCTAAGACATTTTCCATTTTGGAATGACTCGCCATGCAGGAGCACATGACTATGCAGTGCAGCTGAGGACCAGGGGTTTCAGAGTCTTTCCTTGTGGCTGTTTCACACGACATGAGATCCCTTATGTTCACAGTGGCTGCATTCCAGAGCAAGTGGATCCAGCTTGGAGGAAGCTGTGCTGTCTCCATGACTCAGACTCGGATGTCATCTACTCATCAGTAGATGACAGCATTGCAGGGTGTAGGAGGAACCCAAGCCTGGGAAGGTGTGTGCGGTTGTCATTGTCTCTACTTGTTTTCAGTTATGCCTGGGGTCTCAGGGGATGCATCTGTTACTACCCATGTGCACAGGGAGCCATAAGAAAGGATGAAAGGCTGGAAAGATGGCTATGTTGGCAAAGTGCTGGCCTCACAAGCATGAGCACCTGAATTCAACACCTAGCACCCACGTAAAAGTGCCAAGCCTTGTGGTGCACACTTGCTACCCCAGAGCTTGGAAGGCAGAGACAAGCAGATCCCTGGGGGTTGCTGGCTAGTCGTCTTGGCCTAATCACTGTACTTTAGACCAATTAAAAGACCCTGTCTCAAAACCAAAGTGGACAATGCCTGGGGAATGACAGCAGAGAATGTTATCAGATCTCCGCACACATGTGTACACATGTGGGTTCACATGGAGAGAGAGAGAGAGAGAGAGAGAGAGAGAGAGAGAGAGAGAGAGAGAGAGAGGAAGAGGAAGAAGAGGAGGAGGAGGAGGAGGAGGAGGAAGAGGAGGAGGAGGAAATGGTTTCCACAGAATTTGTTCTTTTTTTTTCTTTTCCTTTTATTGGATATTTTCTTTATTTACATTTCAAATGGTATCCCCTTTCCAGGTCTCCCCTCCAGAACTGTCCCATTCCATCCCCTCCCCGTGCCTTTATGAGGATTTGTTCTTGTGACACTATGTTTCCCATTAGGTACTGAAGAAGAACCAAGGGGAGTGTGGAGGCCGGCTTGGCTTCTCTGCACAACTGAAATCCTCTAGCAATTAAAAAGAAATCCAGTCATACCAGTTACGTTCCATTTGCACCTTCAAAACCTTCCACCCCTCATCAAAAGAGGCCTCCATTGTGTGGATTATAACACTGAATTGCAACACAGTCTCATCAAACTCATGGGGCAAATCGTTGCATTGAAGAGCTAAGATCTATTGAAGAAACAGCAGAGGGAGAGAGCTGTGCTCTGGTGACTAGCCAGCACCCAGCTCTCCTGGCCAAGATGGATGGATGCACACACATGCAAGGTTGTTATAAATTTTACTGATATTTACAAATCATCATAGAATAGACAATATCTCTTTAGTGTAAATCCCGTAGCCTTCATTGATTCCCGGATAATGCTTTCATTGATTTTCTTCCCAGACCTTGCATCCAGAGTCAACCTGTGGCTACAGTTGATAAGTGAAGGTAGCTGCGACATGATTATTCATTAATATTTTTGTTTGCAGTAAACAGGAAAGTGAAAGATAAAAGGAATGCTGGGATTTCACTTATTCACCAACAGTGTCAGCTGACCTTTACTTCTCAATTATGTTGTCTGGATCTGGAAAGTTATTTTATGAGTGGAGGGCACGTGGTGTGTGTGTGTGTGTGTGTGTGTGTGTGTGTGTGTGTGTGTGTGTATGTGTGTGTGCTTGCGTGCATGTGCACACTTATGCATATATGTATGTGTGCATGTATGTATATATCTATGTATACATATGTATGATTGTGTGTGTATTCGGTGTTTGTACATGTATGCATATGTATGCGTATGTGCATGTATGTATGTATTATGTATGTATAATGCATGTATGATTGTGTATATGTGATATGTTTGTATGTATACATATGTATTATGTATCTATATCCGTATTAGTATGTGTATGTGATGCACAGTCCCCATAGAGATGGTCTAATAATTTGTTTATTAAATTTATAATTTCTCCAACATTTTAGTAAGTTTATAAAAGTTTTTTTTATTTTAAATTCTTAATTTGTAACCTTTGCTGATGTCTGTGGTGTAAACAGTCTCCCATGGACGATTTCAAGCTGCTGACTCAACACTGCTGAACACAGAAATGGACAAAGATGCACAGTTACACAGCATCATAGGAAGCGTCACGCTGCACACAGAGCAACAGAGTAAGCTCCGAGAGCATAGGTCACAGCAAAACGACAAGAAATAATCAGGAAGGAATTACATTTTGATCATTTATTATATTCATTACTTTATATAACCATAAATTTTCATGGTTTTTAAGTAATGGCTTTGTTACATTGTGTGTGTGTTTGTGTGTTTGTTTGTTTGTTTGTTTATGGGAGGAAGCATGCATGCCACATAAACTTGTGGGAATCACTTCTTTCTTTTACCATGTGGGACCCAGGGATTGAACTCCGGTCCTCAGATTTGTCAGCAAGCTCCATTATCCACTGAGCATCGTGGCCCCTGTTAATGGGTGTTTTCCGAACATTTGAAAGTTGGATCTCATAAACATGTGTGAGCCTGTGAGCTTTAGCTCACCGAGGACACAGAGAGAGAATGACAGAATGACGACCTGGAGAGGGGAGGGGCTGTGGTTCCATGCATTGGAGGCACACGGAGTCACAGAACAGCGTTAGAACTCTGTGAGGTCGCCCTGAAGACCAGCAGAGCCAGAGTGGCTGGAGCTGGGCATTACACTTTGAGTGTGGAACCTTCCCCACAGGCTTGTGAGTTTGAACACTTGGTCTCCAGCTACTGTACTGTTTAGTAAGACTTTAGACTACTTGAGACAAATGGACTCTCTACATAGGTCACTCAACCTCTGGTGCAAACTCAGTATTTCTGTTTCCTGATTCCCTCGAGATATGAGGAGTCCCTGTCATGCACCACAGCCACCATGAGCCCCACTGTGCCTGTCCCCATTGCAGTGCCTGTCCCCATTGCAGTGCCTGGACATCTCTCTAATAAGCTGTTCCTGCTACATATTCTGTCAGAAAGACGAGCAAATAACAGAAAAGGCTTGGAAACTGTCTTTTTTAACCGTTTCTCTTTACTTTTGAAATTTTCATATGTGTATACAATAAATACAATCATGTCTGCTCCTGTTCACCCCTATAACACCTCATTCTCTCGACATCTCCACTTCCAACTTCATGCCCTTTTTGATAACAGATAAGACCGATGAGTGCTTATGTACACACCTGGTATGGGGGCCCCTTGCTGGAGCATGGGAAAACCACTGGTAGCCACATCCTCCCCCAGCAGCTATCAACTTCTGGTATCTCCTCAGAGTGGGCAGACCCTGTGGATCATCTACCCATTATGCTAAGGCTGAGGCTGGCTTGATCAAGTGCAGGTCTTAGGCAGGTATCCATAGCTGCTGTGAGTTCATGATTAGTGATCTCCATGTTGTGACAGATGACAGCAGGAGATCGCTCTTTTTGTCTTCCCTCAAATGAAGCCAGTGTACCACCAAGACTGAGGGCCACCAAAAGGGATGGGGAGATGAACCCCCATACCCTGAAAAGCTCTAATTGATACCATGGGTGGGGGATGGTAAACTGTGCCAGGAAGCTTGGTAGATACGGTGAGTCTGAGTCCCCAGAAACTCGGGGTGCACACCTGAGATTGTAGGTGGCTCCTGGCTCCCTCTTCCCTCCCAGATTCCTGGCATGGAACATGTGCCACACTCCCCACATAAGGGAACATGACCTGTGGTCACATAGGCCCAGAACAGAGTTCTCCATGCTAATGATACCTAGAGACCCTGAGGGCTTAGTCAATAAGTTCCCCTTCTCAGTAATTCCTCCCTGCAAAAGGTATTAAATCTTGGGTTCACCCTGTGAAGTCAGTATCCATCCATTTTTCATGATGAACAGTCAGTAGACAGTTTGTAACCAAGGACCATCTCTTTCATCTACCACCATGAGGAGCGTGTAGAAGGTCTTTGCCTACTGAGCCTCAGTCTAAATCTCCCGTAGAAGGCCTCTCTGTGCTTCCAGCCAACCATGGCCAAGCTAAGGACAATCACCGCTAAGCTAAGCTGGAGCCCCTGGATACCCTGACACTTCGTTCCAGACTCTTCTGTGCAGCTTCTAACAACAACTAGATGTCTTGGGGGTGGGGAGGTCCGAGAATACCAGCTTCAGCTTTCCCATACCCCAGAGCAGTGGCTCTGTGTTTCCCTACAGCCCAACAGTGCCCAGCAGCGGTGTGGGATAAACACAAAGTCCCTACATTTTGCCTCCCCAGCAGCCATGCCCAGCCATGGGGCAGAACTCAGTCCTACACATGGGTTCAGAGGAAACTGCGGTACTATGGAAAAGAAACTCAGTCACACAGACAGAACCACTCACGAAGAGTGCTCAGCTCTGGACATCCAACTGCTCCAGCCCTCTTCATACGAACCCCATGATAAGTGACTCCTGTTCCTCCCCTAGACAGAGAAAGATGCTCATTTCCACCCACCTTTCTTTACTGGTCCATGGGTCAAAATAAATGCCCCATGCAGTTCCCCAAGAGCTTCCTGGTCTCGCTTGGAATGCTCCTCAGAGCCTGGTCCCTCTTTCTCAATAACTCCGATCACGCATGAGTAGCTTTAAGGAGAGTTGGTGGTAGTGGTAGTGTGGGACCCCAGATGCTCATGATGCCCTAAATTCCTAACCCACAATATCACGGTATAAGGACATGAGCCTTTGGGGAGCAGATTGGACCATGGGAATTGTATGTCTCATTGCAGTGGTAAGACACCTGCTAAAGGCACCCTAAGGAAGGAAGGGTTTCTTGTGGCTCACGCCTGGGGGGTACAGTTTACATCATGTAAACTGTAAGGCAAGGAGGCCAGCATGAGGTGGTTGGCCACATTGTGTCTACATTCAGGAAGCAGAGAGATAAACTCGTGTACACCTCACTTGCTTCCTTTTATCCGGTCCAGTACCTCAACTGCCTGTGGCTGCGGTCAGTCTTCCCACCTCAGCTAACCTAGTCTACAAATCCCCTCACAGCTGTGCAAAGCCATTTGTCTCCTACAGAAGTCTAGATGACAATCATATTAACTATCACAAAAATGGAGCCCTCGTGAATGGGACTCATAGGTCAGTGAGAGAGATCTCATAGGCTTTCCTCCACCATGCTAGGATCTATCAAAAGGAGGGCTTTCTGCAAACCACGAAGCAGGCCCCCAACAGACAGCAAATCTGCCTGTCCTTTGATCTTGACCTTCCAGAATTCAGACTGTGTGGCAAATAAGTCATGCAATCTGCAATATTCTGGAATAGCATCCAGAAGTGCCATGTCCATCAGGAAGGATCCTCATATGACTAAAGAAATGACTCCACACAGTGTGACAGAAGTGATGAGCCACACAGGTCAACTTGTGGCATTGCCCCGTGCCTGATACTCCTCATCAGCTTAGGAGATGCAGAGGTTTCTCACATTCCTTGATGTACTGGTACCTGAGGTTCAGAGATGTGGACCAATGGGGTGAGAGACACTTCACTTTAGGATGGAAAAAAACAGTAAATCTGGGGTCTGGAGAGAGGTGGTTTAAAAAAAAATAAAACATTCTAACTGCCTCACAAAGAGAACGCCAACCAACTTCATTCCTGTTACACAAAACATAGTCCTGGAACCATTCAAAATCAACTTTGGGGGCTGGAGAGATGGCCCAGAAGTTAAGAGCACTGGTTTCTCTTCTAGATAACCTGAGCTCAAATCCCAGCACCCACATGGAGGCTAACATTCATAAATGCAGATCCACAGGGTCTGATGCCCTCTCTTTGCCCTGTGGCATTGCACACCTGTAGCACACAGACATGCATGCAGGTGCATAAAAATTTAAGACTTAAAATGTTCATTGAAATTGCATATTTATTTCTTTCGGTTCTTGAGATTATTACGTTATTTCTTTCTTCTCTTTCTCCCTTCCAACCCTTCCCATGTGTGGGCGCGCGCACACACACACACACACACACACACACACACACACACACACACACACACTCCACTGCCCTCTTCCAGCTTATTTTCAGCGCTATACATGGCATCCAGGACCCTGGATGAGCGTTCTGGCTTTTATCCCAAGACTCACATCCAGCTATTTAAAAGCCACTCTTGGCTGAGCGCCATTCTCACCTGGCTGATCTCCTGAACCTCCGGGCACACTGTCTCAGCTTTGCAATCAGCACTGAGCACAGTTTGCTAAATCCTGACTCGAAGAGCCACAAGTCATGAAACCTCACCAATCCTGATTGCTCCTGTTGGTCAGTCAGGAGCAACAATGTATCCATTAATTCCTGTCCCTTGACAGACTCTGAGGGAGACCAGGAGAGCCTTGGTGGCATCAAGTTCTTCACTGCATACGGTTACCTACACATTGTGCTAACATTCCACTCTTGGGAATATATGCAAAAGAAAGGAGCACCCACATCTGTTTGTTGCTTTTACTTAAAGTTTAACTCGACATCGTTTATAACCCCTGGAAAAGCCAGAATTATGCAGATACCGGTCCACTGATAAACGGGGGAAACAGTGTGGTAGATCTGTGCCACAGAATACTATGTAACAACAAAAAGGGATGGACTGCTCATCTGAGGTAACCTGCATGGGCGGCTCCCAAAATTCTACTCTGTTTGGATGTGAGACACTCCACAGGCTTGCTTTAGAGGAAGTGGGTCACTGTGGAGGTGGGTAGGTTGCAGAACCCTGTTCCAAAACTAATTTGTTCACATTCCCTCTCTCCATTTCTCCCTCTCCCTCCCCCTCTCCCTTCCTGTTTCCCTGCCCCCACCCCCCCAACCCCCCCGCGCCTCACCCAGATCTTCCCAAATGTGTGTGAGCTCCCTCCTGTTCCTGCTACTACAGCCAAGACCCACTCCCACCATTACGGCTTCCTCGCCATGATAAGTTAACGCGCGCATGCGCGCATGCGCGCATGCACACACACACACACACACACACACACACACACACACACACACCGTAGCCAAAATCAACCTTCCTCCCTTGAGCTGTTTCTTGTCAGGTGTTTGGTCATAGCAACAGGAAGGCACTCAACACCACATCTGCAGTGTCCACCTATGCCAATGGTTGAGAAACAGCCAGCCCCTACTAGAGGCAGATCGTGGGTGCCAGGGATTGGGTTAGGAATGTGGAATGACTTACATGGGTATAAAGGATCGTTTGGGAGTGATGGGGGCGATGGTTTGTGTACTTGTGTGTCTTGTCTCTATAACTTATTTTTCCATTGCTGGGGATTGAGTCCAGGACCTTAGACACTCTCCTACAGGCCTATATCCTAAGCCCTCTTATTTCTTCTTATTTATTTAGTGATTTATTGAGTCTTATTAAATTGCCCAGGATAACCTGCATCACGTTGCACAGCCCAGGCTAGCCTTGAACTTGCCATCCTCCTGCCTCAACTTCCTGAGTAGGTGTAATTGTAAAACAGCATTCCCAGTTCAATTGTACCATGGATGAGACCAATTTTATGAAATATAAATGACATCCCAAGAAGTTGACATAAAATTAGTCTTAACATCAGTGTGTGTGTGTGTGTGTGTGTGTGTGTGTGTGTGTGTGTGTGTGTATGCATGGATATGGGTGTTTCAAACTACCTGATCAGGTAAGGCACAAGTCCATCCTCATTCCTAGAAGGGAAACACTCGACCTGCCTCACTGTCAAACCGAGTATAAATAAGAAGAGCCACAACAACGCCCCTTCCGCCCTTGGTAAATACCTAATGTGCTTGTTCCTACAGATCCGTGTTCACACCTGGCCTGTGGTCTCAATGGTGCTCAACCCTACCAAGTCTATCCATGAGGAAGTTCCCTCAGCGGGCACGAGCAGAGCTAACCAACAAGCCACTGTTTCCTCCTATCTTAGGGAAGCCTTCTGTCTCCATCCCGTGCATGTTCACGGTCTCCTCTGCTCTAAACCAAGGAGCTGTATGTCAGCTGGAAACACATCGTCAAACAGGAAAGAAATACAAGCACGCTCGTCTAATTGATAGGATTTAATCTATATAATAAAAGGGGACAGAGATAATCACTTCTGCTGATTTAGGAGACAACCAAAAAGCTTCTCATAGGTTGAATCTTTGTGAGCTGTAAAACAAATGAATCCATTTACCTATCTTTGACATTCTAATAAAAAGATAAGATTATGGTTCTAGAGAATTATATCGATGATAAACTGAATCGCTAAAAGACAGAAACAATGTAATAAATAAAATACCACATTGCAAAGAGGCAGAACAATCAGCGAGGCTAACAACAGATAAATAAATTATGGTATATCCATGAAATCAGACACAATGTAGTCCAAAAAAATCATGTTTCACCAAATGCTTGAGAGAGTAGGGAAATGTTTACGTGATAATGTAGTGAGAAGAGCAAGATATGAAGCTCCATAAAGAGTATAACGCCAATTCTGGCAAAATAATTCTAGTTTAGACACACATTTATGTGAATGAATATGTGTATATATTCACACATAATGTGTTTGTGTGTGTGTCTGCAAGAAAAACGCACCCAAAATAAGATTACCTGTAGTTATCTACCCATGGTGGTATACGGCATGATTTTTTTTCTCCTTCCTATATTTTGCAAGTAAGCATGGTTTACTCTTGAGGAAAACCCCAGATGAAACTATCATTATAAGAAATACTGTCGTTCAAAAATGAAGTTTGTTTTTACATCAATTCTAGTCCTGTAAATAAACCCTTGGAGCTGTGACCTTGGCAGCTCCTGCGGGCTTTTATGTGGCGAGATGGGATCTGACTTCCAGAATGGATCTTCCTTTGTTCGTTGGAAACTCACGTGTGGGCTACTCCTGAGATGCCTTGGTCCTTCACCCCACAGCCCCTCACCACCAGTCCCAGATGTCAGGGCTCCAGCGAAATGGGGCCTTTTTTTGTGTCCAGTCTCTGACAGCTTTGAAAATTATTTAGCTCCCTCTGTGATGGATACTCCTGCCTAAAATGATGGGTGGGTACCAGCTGAAAGAGGATGACGAGAGACTTGAAAAATGACACAAGGGCTGGCGGACAGCCCCTTTTTTTAAAAGAAAAGTTGACACAAGCTTGAAATATATCATGGAGTCCTGCTCTATCATTTCCATCTCTCTCTCTCTCTCTCTCTCTCTCTCTCTCTCTCTCTCTCTCTCTCTCTCTCTCTCTCTCTAGAAATCAGTAGCTGTACTTTTATCAGTGGTCTCTTTGAGGAAGAAAACCTAGATTGAGGTTAGAACGAATTCTTGTGTCCTCCATAAACAGTATTTGGGGTCAGCTGTAGGACAGAGCGAATGTGTCGTTCATCAGAACTTACTGAGTGCTTATCACATGGAGGACAGCACTTGTTGTGTTCTCCAGCACCTTGCCTTTCTCTCCTTTATAGAGCCATCTATTAGTCTAGCACAAGTTCAGAATGCCTCTAGTCCACATAGGTCAGGCATTGGACAGAGACACTGACACAGCACAAACTTTTCATATCAGTTTAAAACATTGCTAAATAATTCCCACATTAATACAAAGACTTTGAAACTCTCAAATCAAGCAACAAAACTAGAACTCTCACAGTAGAAAGATTTATATCTGTTTAAGAAAACTGGACCATCCCCCACCTGAGCAGAGCAGTTACACATGCATTGGGGAACCTTTCCCGGAAACTGGAACAGACCTCTATAGCAGAAGTCTTTCCCTTCAGAGCTGAAACCCTTACAGTGTGCATCTATCATCTGTTGGGGATGCAGAGACAGGGGGATGCTTAGAGCTCATAGGCCAGCCAGCGTGGATGGGTCAGGAAGTTCAGGTGACTGAAAGACCCTGTCTCCAAAACACAGAATAACTATTAACTATTTACCTACAAATACCTTTAATACATGTACGTTAGTATATAAAATACATACACTGGTTAGTTCATATTGTTGTTCCACCTATAGGGTTGCAGTTCCCTTTAGCTCCTTGGGTAATTTCTCTAGCTCCTCCATTGGGGGCCCTGTGACCCATCCAATAGCTGACTGTGATCATCCACTTCTGTGTTTGCTAGGCCCCAGCATAGTCTCACAAGAGACAGCTATATCTGGGTCCTTTCAGCGAAATCTTGCTAGTGTATGCAATGGTGTCTGTCAGCATTTGGAAGCTGATTATGGGATGGATCCCTGCATATGGCAATCACTAGATGGTCCATCCTTTCGTCACAGCTCCAAATTTTGTCTCTGTAACTCCTTCTATGGGTGTTTTGTTCCCATTTCTAAGAAGGGTAAACTGTCCACACTTTGGTCTTCGTTCTTCTTGAATTTCATGCGTTTGGCAAGTTGTATCTTATATCTTGGGTATCCTAAGTTTCTGGGCTAATATCCACTTATCAGTGAGTACATATTGTGCGAGTTCCTTTGTGATTGGGTTACTTCACTCAGGATGATACCCTCCAGGTCCATCCATTTGCCTAGGAATTTCATAAATTCATTTTTTTTAATAGCTGAGTAGTATTCCATTGTCTAAATGTACCACATTTTCTGTATCCATTCCTCTATTGAGGGGCATCTGGGATCTTTCCAGCTTCTGGCTATTATAAACAAGGCTGCTATGAACATAGTGGAGCATGTGTTCTTCTTACCGGTTGGGACATCTTCTGGATATATGCCCAGGAGAGGTATTGCGGGATCCTCCGGTAGTACTATGTCCAATTTTCTGAGGAACCGCCAGACTGATTTCCAGAGTGGTTGTATAAGCTTGCAATCCCACAAACAATGGAGGAGTGTTCCCCTTTCTCCACATCCTTGCCAGCATCTGCTGTCACTTGAGTTTTTGATCTTTGCCATTCTGACTGGAGTGAAGTGGAATCTCAGTGTTGTTTTGATTTGCATTTCCCTGATGATTAAGGATGTTGAACATTTTTTCAGGTGCTTCTCTGCCATTCGGTATTCCTCAGGTGAGAATTCTTTGTTCAGCTCTGAGCCCCATTTTTAAATGGGGTTATTTGATTTTCTGGAGTCCACCTTCTTGAGTTCTTTATATATATTGGAGTACCCGGGAGCTCTTGCCTTTAGCTGCATATGTATCAAAAGATGGCCTAGTCGGTCATCACTGCAAAGAGAGGCCCATTGGACTTGAAAACTTTATATGCCCCAGTACAGGGGAACACCAGGGCCAAAAAGGGGGAGTGGGTGGGTAGGGGATTGGGGGGGTGGGTATGGGGGACCTTTGGTTAGTATTGAAAATGTAAACGAGGAAAATACCTAATAAAAAAGAAAAGAAAAAAAGAAAAAATAATAAAATAAAATACATACACAATTTAAGTGAAAATTTTCCATTAGGGCTTACAGTCCTTCCCCCAAGAGCCAAAGAACATTCAACAAAATATCCAACGGCAGGCACAAAAAAAGCCCTCTTTTGGGTCCTGGGTCAGAGTTGTCCAAAAGATTCCCAAAACAGCGTAAGTTATTGTAGCTGTCGGTGTCCCCTCAGGATCAGGAAGGAGAAGGATGCTAAGTCTCCATTGCTGAAGACACCATGAGCTTCAGACACAGGCATCAGAGGCCTGTGAACTGGGATTGACCTGATAGCCTCCTCCCTAACCTTCATTGCACCAGAAGGCACTGTGAAAACTTCCAAAGGATGTCCTCCCACATGGCTATGACACATACGCACCAGAACTGCGACCAGCGTGACCTAAGGGTGCAGTAGCGGCGCACACAGCTTAGTGGTAACCAACAGTGTGCCTACTGGATATAAGACCATGCTCAGCAAGAGGGAGACCATGCCTGGTGCTGGAAACCTAACCAACTACCCATGACGAGTGAAGTCAAGAATCTTGAGCAGACCTATAACTACCACTTTATTAAGCAAGCGTAGCCCATAAGCAGATGCCAGCCATTTGTCCTTGTGCCCATAGATAAGTGTAGTTCTCCCCCCTTGTCAAGGAAACCTCTTTTTACCAGAGAGAGCATTTAGAAAATGGCAGCTGACAAAATGCAGAGTTGTGGAGTCCATTCCCAGGGGATACACCTGCAGCACAGCTCCTGCACCTAGCAGAGGCCATTTTGGAAGGAAGACCAGAAAGACTTTAAGGGCTAGAGGATTGAGGAGTTTGCTGGGAGATTTTTTATCTCCTAGTAATATTAGAAGGTACACATACAGACTCTCACCAACATGTCTGCCTAAGCATGACATGGAAGGCAGCATGAATGGACATGCTGACATGGAAGGACAACCCACAAGGCATCTACCCTAGACAGAAACCACAGGCAACTGAAGTACACTCACAGGGAAGAACACACCGTCCAGTTCTCCAATACCAAGTGGCCAGCCCTGAAAACATAGACCTGCCATTATAATTTTAATTCTTTACCTTCAGCATCTTTAACCCAACAATCTGAAATCCCAAACTTGCAACACTTCAAGATCCAAAATTCCACACTACAAAACTTCATTCCACATGCAAAATTACCAGAGCATTATCTAATGTGCATAAGGCCCATCTGAACTGTAAATGAATGTCATGTTTGGAATTGGATCTGGTCCCCATGCCCATGGTGCTGATGATGGAGCTGCAGGGTGAGGAGGTGGAAGCTAAGGCATTGCAGGGGAAGAAACAGGGCGAGCACAGACCAGAAAAGCTGGGTAGGACTCTTAGGCTCACAGGTCGTCTTTTCCTCTGTGTATTCTCATGTCATGAGAGGCTTTCCGAAGTGGGGTGCAAACTCAAGAGAGAAGACTGAGGCTGAATTTTGAAGACATGGAGTAGATGAAAATACTGAGAACACAACAATGTCTAGCATGGAAAAGGCTTCCGGGTCCCCTCAGGTTGTGTAGGGCGTGGTCCACATAAGAATAGGAAGGAGAGCCAGTCTCTTCCAGCCATCAGATGAGAGACACAGCCTGACCCCAGTTTGCCTGTGTGATAAACAGATGGTAACAGAAACAGAATGGTTTACTATGGAAGTCTCTGTTTGAGAGCCAAACTGTGTGGTTATCTTCTTCTTTCATTTCACGCTATATGTATTTTTCCCAATATGCGTGTGTCTTATTTTTATATGAATGTTTAGCCATTTTTTAAGAAATAAGAAACTCGCATTGTCCCGGTGAGAAAGATCCTGTGTTCAGGCTGTGTGTGAGTAACACCATTCTTGCCCACTCTGTGTTTGCCTGTTGTGTTTGTTTTATATATTTTAAGGTGTTATTTTTAATTTTTAAAAATTATACATAGATTGCCCATGTGGGTTTGTGCACATCAGTGCAATGCTCATGGAATCCAGAAGATGGTGTCGAATCTCCTGGAACTTGAGTCACAGGCAGTTGTGGGTACACAACATGGGTGCTGAGATCCGAACTTGTAAAGAAAGAGGTATAGAAGTCTTAACCGCTGAGCCATCTCTCCAGCCCCACTGGGCTTATTAAATATGATGAGTATCACATATGGTGATGTAGAAGTACCTCCATAATTCAGCCTCCATCTCCCTCTCAGGTTTGCTCCCCACTTCCTGAGTGCCTCTCGCGACATGAGAATACATAGAGGAGAAGATGACCTGTGACCCCAAGAGTCCTACCCAGCCCTTCTGGTTCACCCTACTCACTCCTGCCTCTTCATCTGCAATGCCTTAGCTCCCACCTCCTCGCCCTGCAGCTGTAGCATCACCCCATTGCCAGATTCATTTATTGTCCCTGTGACAGAATATGTGACAGAAACTCATTAAAGACGTAAAGGCTTACAGTGGTTTACAGTTTGAAGGAGCAGAGTCCCTTGTGTCCTTGGTGAGAAAGGCTGGGCCATGGTAGGAGTGACTCTTGGTGGCAGTGGGTGTTTGCAACACAGTTTCTCACCTCATCTCTGTGTGTAGGGACTAGAGAGCTCACAACAGAAGTAGCGTTGGACCATAAACACTCACTCCCAGGCCCACTCCCAGGAATCTACTTCCTTCAACCGAGTTCCACCCCCTAAAGGTTCCCAGCTAAAGAGCAAATGTTCAAACATGTGACCTGTGGGAGACATTTTACATTGAATCACAAACAACTCTTTTAGGGTCATGTCTCCGACCTCTACCTTAGCAGAATTATTTGAATAATTCAGTCATCAAACACATATGGAATATAAATGGTACATACTGGATACCAGCCACCTCAAGTGTTACAAGGCATCAGCAACCTTGAGGTCCCCAGATGGCTCAAAGAACTATTAGCAGTTTTCAGCCAAGTGATAATTTTAGCCCTAAAGGAAATTTGGCAATATTAGGAGACACTATTTGGTATTGGCATCTTTTAGGTGGAGGGTAGAGTTGCTATGAAATGCCTTGTAGTGCCTAAGGAAGCCAGACTTGGGATTTTCTAGCCCCAACTGCCAGCATTACTGAGACTGAAGGAGTCTGCTGTCCTGTAGTGAACTGAATATTCCAATCGGTGCAAACTTCTTATAACAGGAGAGTCATAACACTTCATCCATCAATGGGGGCAAGACCTGATACACACATACAACAGAAACTCGCTAAGCATTGTTAAACACAAAGGTCTCTGTTGTGTCAGAGGAGTTGCCAGTGGAGGGACATCTTAACTCCTGAGTCCTCAAACCTGCCTCCAGTGTCTCTTGGATCACGGCTCACTTCTAAAACAATGTGTGCTACTCCGACCCCGAGCATCTGCCCCTGAACCACCTCTTCTCTCTGATTGACCGATGCAGGGCCTCCTGGTCAACCTGCTTTAGCTACCTGAGAACATCACCTTCTACCTCTCTGCCATCACTTCCCACCATCACAAAGTAAATGTCACCAAGTCCATGTAAATTCTACTTCCAAATACCTCTAAACTGGGTGACTGCCCCATATCATTATTGGTTCATGTTATAGATGCAAACTAGAAATTCTAGTTTATATTTCTAATCTAAGTGAGTTTAAAGGGTGAGCAGGAAGCCAGTGTGGGGAATGGATACATCAGGGGTGGAGGGTTCATTTGGTCATCCCCTTGGAGGTTTCATATCTCCATGGTTACCAGAGGCAAGCCCGAATGGTCCTTGGACACATGGCAGTTTCACCGTCAAATAGACCACGGGGTAATCCTGGTGACTCCTTCTCTGTGGATACAAAGAGACACACACAAAACAGTGTGAAGATGACCAGGATGCATTGGATGCTCAGAAGCTGGGTTTCTCTGCTGTCCCCATCCCCATATAAGAGCTTCAAAGGTGTGGTGGTTGGAATAGGAATGCCCCCTCCCCATAGATTCATGAGTTTGAAAGCTTGGCAGGTATGGAGTGGCACCATTGGGAGGTGTGGCCTTGTTGGAGTGGGTGTGGCCCTGTTCGAGGAAGTGTGTCACTGAGGAGGCGGGCTTTGAGGTCTCATATGCTCAAGCTAAGCCCAGTGTGGCATATGATCTCCTGCTGCCTTTGGGTCAAGATGTAGAACTCTCAGCTTCTTCTCCAGCACTGTGTCAGCCTACATGTCATCCCACCATGATGATAATGGACTAAACCTTCAAACTGTGAGCCATCCCCAATTAAATGGTTTCCTTCATAAAAGTCACAGTAGTCGTGGTGTCTTTCCACAACAATGAAACCCTGACTAAGACAGACACCATTACTCTACCAGCCACAAATCCAGAAACCTACCCTTGAGATCCCTGAGAGAAGTTGTTAAAATCCTCTCATAGCTTCCAGCTAAAGCAGTAGGGTGTGTCCCAGACAGTAGCTAGGATGGGGGTGGGGTACTTTCATCTTTTTTTTTTCTAATTTGGAGGTTAGCAAATGGTGCCAGGGTCTAGGGAAAGCTAAACACCCCACCGTGGTGGGGTAGGATAGGGCATGTAGGTCAGTGGTTACAGCACTTGCCACACTCAGGTGTGAGTTCAGGGAGTTGGTTCTCAGTGCTGCAACAACAACAGAACAACAATAAGAAAAAAAACCAATCCATACTGTGTGGCAACAGGAGCGGCCTGAGTCCCATCCCTGACACCCCTCTGGAAACCAGGATACACCAGGCTTTCCTATGGGCGGCCATGATATTAGCTGGAGGTGTCAGGATAAAAGAAATTGGCAAGGAGAAGAAGACATTAGAGGTGAGCACCATTTAAAACATCATCTCATGCTTATAGGACCCTGGCTTGACTCAACTTGGCATAAGTCACATGACTGAACATTAGGGTGACAAGGGCCAGGCCTTCCTTGGAGACATTCCCATTTCCCATTCTGTTTTTTTTATTTTCTTTTGTTAAACTGAGTGTAGGGTTGGCTAGAGATAACAGCAACTGGATATATGTCTCATCACAGTCTGTAAAGACCAAAAAAAAAAAAATGTTCCCAGCATGAGGGGGTGAAAGAATGCCAAATTTCAGTCTCAGATAAAAATTTTGTTCCTTGCTAAAATTTGCTGGAAATGGCCATTTATATTGCAAACTATAATTTACACTTCACTGTAGATGTGAAAGAGGAAACCAAGAGAGAGTTTTTGGAAAAGACCATAGATGTGGGGGGCAAAAATAGAAACGGAGTTTGTAAGATCCTGGTTCCCCCTGGATCCTATTTTTCCTGTTTCTTTTTATAACGAAGAAGCTCAAACATGGCTTTTAATGAGCACGGGCACGGCTGTCCTAATTTGACTTGTGGCTGTTGCCCACTTTTCGAAACCCCTCCGCTGTAATTCGGGAAAGTGGGTAAGTCTCGCTGTCAGTATTGTGAACCAAGGTTTTCTGGGGGTGGCTATAATTCAGTCAACCACTGTGTGTTAAATTAACAACCCTGTCAGGCCAACCATGAGCCTGTACATGCTCTAACATGTGTAATGAAAGATGATCTACATCTGTCCACCCAGGCCCTGCAAACGAGTTTAACATCCTTTGGACAAATGTCTATTGAGTCACCAATGCTGGGCCCTGTGCTGATTGCTAGAAATGTGTTTGTCGACTTGACAGGTTTTTTTCCTGTCCCCAAGAAGTTCACCATGTCACCGGAAACAGAGCCTTCCAGAGTGCGACTCAAGCTCGGAAGGGAACCAGTGTGCAGGGATAGAGTGGTAGGAAAATAAAAATGAAGAGATAGACAAAGGAAGGGCTGGAAGATTCTGAATAGAAAATACTCCAGTCTGTTGTATAATTGTTCTGCCCAAGTCGAAGCATTCCCTCATGGAGGACGGGGAGGCACTGACTCAGGAATCTGATGGACTTAATGAAATTGTTAGAAGTCCCACAGTTCCATAATAATGAAAAGCAGGGGGAGAAAGAGAGTCTCCCTTCAGAGAAGATACCAGCAAGCAGAAGGTATCTCCTGGGAGTTTGTAAGTCCCTGGCCACTCTCAGGTGGGCCTTTTGGTAGTTCAACCACCTTCAGGTCACCCATACTCCTACACTCAAGCTCTGCCCTGAGCAGAGGAGAGCCTTGTCCAAGCTGCCTACAGAAGACAGCCTTCTGATACCTTTGGATCAAGTAGAACTCTCAGCTCTTCCTCCAGCACCATCTCGGCCTGCATGCCGCCATAATGATAATAGACTGAAACTCTGAAACTGTAAGCCAACACTAATTAAATGGTTCCTGTAGAAGAGTTGTTTTGGACACATTGTCTCTTCACAGCAATGAAATCCTGACTAAGACAAGAGGTAACAAGGATTATAGGTCACGTGTACAATGAACTCCACATTGACCGGCACACAGAAAGAGTTGAGTGAATTTTAGTGGTTTTAACTTTTAAAAATTGTAGTGTCAAATGCTGCTCCCTTCAAAAGGCTGAATCTGTTTTTCTATGGTTGGTGCCTGTCAGGGCTGATGCGAAGGAACCTTGAGTATCAGGGACTCACTAATGTTTTATGTTATTTTACCTCACTTTATGGTAGTCGTTTATGACAAGAGCAGGATGGTATAAACGGCCATACAGCAAAGCGGGGCCATCACGCAAACCACCATAAATCAAGGGGCGTGGCCAAAAAAAGGTCATAAAGAGAAGGCAATGGAGGGAGACAGGAGAGAGGCAAGGAATGCAGTGACAGGAGAGAGGCTAGGAGTGGAGTCAGAGCTAGCAGCACAAACTTTAAGAGTGGAATTTCAATCGAGAACAAGCTTTAAAAAAATAGGTACCTTCTGGATAGTTTTAACTTCACGTCCATGTTTCCAGGAAAACATGGCATATTTCCAGTGTTTCAGAGAGAAATGCATTATTGAAGGTACATTCTTTTTTATTGCAGATGTTATTTCTAATCCTATTCGTTGTTTGGGAACCATATTGGACTTCAGAGAAATCTTAGAATCCACAAGACTAGGAATTACTTCTGCAACTCAAGAACCTATTGATGTCCCCAGGTCCTTGTGGAGCCCCACGGACCAAAGGGGGTCTCTTAATAAGTCAAGTTTTTCTCAGACTCTTTCTTTTCTTCCTTTAATATTTCTTTTATATTACTTTGGGAGGAGCATACATCGATGAAGGGAGACTCGGAGAACGTATAGATTCGGAGAGCGTGCTGTGGTTCTGCTCGGAGACAGACAGGTGAACAAGAATGTCGGAGAGCAAGGGCAGGAGGAACGGCTTTCAGGGTCCTGGTTGAACAGACCCTTGCTTAGCTCTTGATGAACGACAAGCTCAAACCAGAACAACTGACAGGAAGCCTTACAACTTTATTGTGGCTTTCAGGTAGCTCCAGTAACAAACAGAAGGTAGATGGAAAAAAGAAATAAACATAGAAAAATGGATTATCTTTTTTTTCTTTTTTATCTAGAGTAGATACTACAACGAAACACCCCAGGTACTGTATATGAAAATGTGCTCAGTGTGGGAAGTTTGGCTTTAGGAAAGTCGAGAAAGGGGAGCAGGGCATTTAAAAATCCACTCCTCCAGATGCAGTAAGGCTTCACCTTGCTGAGAAGATGCAGCATCTAAGATGCCCTGCGACAGGGCTGGGGGCACAGCAGTCAGTAAGTAATCAGGGACCTGAGTTTCATCCCCAGAATTATATGAAAAGTAATTTGGAGACGAGTTTAGAACCCCAGAGCTGCAGAGAGAGAGTTGGATCTGTGGCCAGCCAGCCCAGACTACTTGACTCAATTTGAGCTGGTTTTTGCACAGGATGAAAGATAAGGATCTAATTTCATTTTCTGCAGGCTCTTGGTTCTAATTCCTTGTTTTGTTCGACTTCCGGGTGTATTTATGTATCTTAGACACTGAGTTTCTCAATGCAGACACCTTACTATTAGCCTGAAAATGACCCCCTTTTTTGGTCCCAGAATAACAGTAAATCTTCAATAGATAAATGCCAAGCTCTGGAACATTAATTTGCAATCAAGGAAAAGAAACTAGAAATATTGTCAATGTCTACTGAAAGAATTCCAATGGAGTTACAGTGATGTCCTAGTATATTATTATCCAGCAGTGTAAAGGACATGGAAAAGCAACGTGTACTGAAGGTGTGAAGGGAAACTGCTAACATCACAGGGACGTTTGTATGAAAAGCCTGTGTAACAAAGTACCATGTTCGGTAAGTATATGCAATGAATTTTTAAATTATAAAAAAAAAGGAAGAAGATTTCCTTCTATTCTGTGGATTGCTTTCTCTGTTGACAGTTTCCTCTGTTGTGTAGAAACTAGTTAATTGTGTGCAGTCTTATTTGTTAACTCTTGGGGACATTCCCTGTGTTGTACGGGTCCTGCTTAGAAGGCTCTTGAGAAAATTCCCAAAGGACCCAGAGATGGACAGGGAGTGAGGCTGAGATCCATGAACAGCAGAATTCTATTTAGCTGCAAAGAAGGATGGAGTTTTGAGATTTGCATGGACATGGATGAATATGAAAAGTCTTACATTAAAGTAAGACTGAGACATAGTTCTTAGGATGGATGGGAATTTCTGAGGCAATTTCCCTTTCCAGCATTTTCCATTCCCTTGCTGGTCAGTGTGGGATAATGGGCTTATAGCCCATGGGTATTACACTTCTAACCTCCTCTTGTCATGATAAGTCTGTTGAGTAGTGTCCTACTTTTTCCTGTTGACACAAATATTCTTATGCCATATTAGTGAAGTGAGATTATATAGGATATTGTCCTTCATTTTCTTTGTATTTCCTAAATTTCCTAAATAAGCATGTATGTGGCTTTTGAAATATGGGAAATTTCATTCTCAAAGGTGAGCTCTCCTAGTGTGTATGTCCCTCCCTTCTCAGAAAGCAGGGAGGGCAGAAAAAATAGAGAATAAAAAAAGATTGCTTCAATGATAAGGTGTGGTGGTGGTGGTGGTGGTGGTGGTGGTGTGTGTGTGTGTGTGTGTGTGTGTGTGTGTGTGTTTCACCCTTTCCAATTCAATGGCCCCAGAGAATTAAGTTTTGCTTTCTCCCAGAGTAAAAGTATACTGTGTGATTAGCCACTGACTCCATACACTCTCTTCAGTACCTGACCTATCAAAGCCGGCCTTCAATGGCAGTGCTCACTTTAGGACAACTGTCCCGCCATCTTCTGGGTAATTCTGTCTCCACTTCCTGTCTGGCCGAAGGAGGGCTGAAATTATGAATGGATGCCCCGGCATCCAGTCTTCTCACAAGCATTCCAGAGACTGAGCTCAGCTTCCTATGCTCCAGCAAGTCCGCTCATGCATAGAGCCACCCCACCACCACACCCCTACCCCCGGCCTCCTGCTCTGTGCCTTTCTCCGTCACTCCTGACCTTCAGTGCAACTGCAAACAATGGAATGTTTATGACGGCCATGCAGCTTTAAGGGGCGACAAAATTATCTACTAGTATGTATCATTACAATCCGTCAATTAGGGAGCATCCACATTCCGGGTTCCTTTCGATGCGTTCAGACTGAGCTGTCGTCTGGTTGGAAAGGCAGCTCGGGCACCTCTTGTTCTGTTTCTCCTTTACCTAATCTCTTAGAAGGAGGGACAGGTGATAAGTTAAAGTTGTCTACAGCCCTCGGGAGGAGCCGCTCCTTCTTGGCTCACATTGAGATAGGTGAAAATGGCACGTGCTTCCCTCCCCCCACCCCACCCCCCACCCCCGTGCCTTCCTCACTATTGTACGGAAAAGACCAAGATGGTCTCCATGATTATTAGTGGGGCTGCTGCGTGAGTACTGAACCAGTTGGCTGTGCCTTTCCCTTAGTGGCACTCAAACACCCAAGTTTATTTACACTCTCCTTTTCTGTTGTTGCTTGCTTTTTCATGGCTCCTATTTTTATTTTTGCTCTGTCCCCACGATGGGTCTGATCCCTCTTCCCATGCCTTCATGTATATTATCACTGGGCAGGCTACTTTATTCCCTGGGATGCTAGGATGAAAGGAGAAAGATTAAATGAATAAAGCTCCGGCCTCGCTTGCTCGCTGCCTTCCGACTGCAGAGGTCTGGAGAAGGCAAACCCAAAGAGCAGCGCTTGGAGTCATTATTCAGTGAGCACGCTCCCACTCGGATGGCAACCCTGGGGCGCATTATGTTGTAAAACATCCGATCGCTCTTCGAACTTCTTAAATTGGTCCAGATGCTCCTTAGCCATAAAGAAATGTAATGGTGACTGGGTTTGTTTTTAAGCATCATCTGTTTCCGTATCTGGCACCTACAGAGAGAGAGAGACAGACAGAGAGACAGAGAGAGAGGGAGAGAGAGAGAGAGAGACAGAGACAGAGACAGAGACAGAGACAGAGACAGAGACAGAGAGACAGAGAGAGACAGAGAGAGAGGGAGAGAGACAGAGACAGAGACAGAGACAGACAGGCAGACAGAGACACATGCCAGTAAGTATAGGAAACTGGAACCAGACAGGTTTGTGGACACTTCATTTGTTCACAAACACAGACAAAAGACCAGAACTGACAAAGGAATAGAACTCACTTTAGCAGAGAACTATTTAAATGTTCGGAGACACTGGGCGGTGGTGGCGCACGCCTTTAATCCCAGCACTTGGGAGGCAGAGGCAGGCGGATTTCTGAGTTCGAGGCCAGCCTGGTCTACAAAGTGAGTTCCAGGACAGCCAGGGATACACAGAGAAACCCTGTCTCGAAAAAAAAATGTTCTGGGACAGTTTCCTCAGGTCCCACAAAGTAAGGAGGAGCCTGTCTTCCTGATGGGGTTTTGTGAAAGTTAAATGAGCTCGTGCCTATAAAGATCTGTGGAATCTAACACTTGGCACCTGAAAAGTTATTAATTTCCATCTCCTGAACGTGGCCAATTACCTTTTCAAGATGGGAGGCCGTGGGGGTAATTCACAGAGAGACATTTAATGTTCCTGGTGGGTGCAGGAGGATGCACACAGCTGCACATAGTAGAGCTGACTTGGGGATAGTAGTTTTCAGCCACCAAAACCTTGAAATTACAGGTCACTGAAGGTAAGCCCTGGAGATGATAGTCCCACATCTGATCTGTTGTCTGTTGGCAGATAGTTTACTAACAAAGAACGGTTCTAACAGATGAGTCAACACAAGGTATGCGTACCTGTGGGAAGCCACATGTGCCGTTGCAGAGTGGCACTGACTACTGCTGGCCACCACACATAAGTTTGGACAAACAACCAATGTGTACATATGCAGTAAAGTTTTTTGCAAAGACACTGCCTGGCCCAGGCATGATAATGAGGTTCTGTAAGGTACTGAGAGTATAACCAATCAGATGTGAGACATGCAAATGAGGTATGATAATGAGGTTCTGTAAGGTACTGAGAGTATAACCAATCAGATGTGAGACATGCAAATGAGGTATGATAATGAGGTTCTGTAAGGTACTGAGAGTATAACCAATCAGATGTGAGACATGCAAATGAGGTATGATAATGAGGTTCTGTAAGGTACTGAGAGAGAGTAGCCAATCAGATGAGGAACATGCAAATGAGGCTTAGTGCATAACCAATCTGGGTGTGAGACACGCCCCTCCTAGGCCTATAAAAGCAGAGAAGATGCCCTCGTGGGGGAAATCATCTGTTGCATAAGAGTGAAGGGCTGATTCTGGATGCCCCAGCACCTACAGTACCGTGGTGAGCATATATAACCCCAACACTGGGGAGGTAGAGGCAGGGGTCCCCTTGGACTTAAAGGTCAGCCAATCTATCTGAACCTGTGAGCTCCGGGTCCAGGAGAGATTCTGTCTCAAAAAGCAAGGTAGAGAGCAGTAGAAGAAAACAACCCATGTTGACCTCTGACCTCTACACTCACAGAGAGAGATGCATAAAGACTCCCATAATGCACCTTCAAAAGCAAAATATTTAAAACAAAGTTAAGATTAAATATTTAAAATAAAGGATCCTGTTCTTGTTACTACACCTATATTGCCAACTTTATTATGACTGGGCTTTTAATTTCATCAATACATATAGGTGGGTATTTGTCGTCCATGCTAGCATGGAAGTGGCGATGTAATATGCTGTGTTCCCTCCTGTGGATATGTCGCTGTAAGCACGAGAAAAAACGTTTCTCGGGAATCTCCTCTTCTTCCTTCTCCTTGTCCAGAGCTGGGTCGCATGGCCTCCGCCCTCCCCCAGACCAGTCACTGAAGAGGAAGCAAGGTTAAACTTTAACTGACTGGGTCCTGCTGTCTGCTTTCCTTGACACTCACAGGTCTGTGGTTTTTTATAAGGTTGGCAGCCCAACACACTGGAGTTCAGTTAAAGGGGCAAACGGGGGTATCAAGGTGGCTCCAAGGGGCAAGTTCCTGCCACACAAGCCTCAATCCATGAGTTGGGTTCCATGATCCCAGTCAGTGGGAAGAGATTTCACAACTGTAAGTTGTCCTCTGATGTCTGTATATAAACATATCATGCCACCCCCACTCCATAATAATAATAATAAAATAAATTAAAATTTAATAATAATAAAATAAATATTTGTCAGGAGGAAACTGAACATGAGTGTGGATTGTACTCCACAAGTGTTCATTTTTAAGTGTACATTATGAATATCAAAAGGTACAGAGAGCCAAGACTTCGTGGGGTCTTCAAACTTAGAGAAGTCCAACTTTAAGTATGTTTAAATCAAGTAGTGGTTGCAGTCCTCTTAAGACAGCAAAGAGACCTACTGTGGGCAGCCCTGTGTTCCTTCAGTGCTGACATACCCTGAGGTTTCAGATGCAACGCCACTTCCTCAGGGAGCCCTACCTCAGTCTCCCCAAGCTGAGTGGAATTTTTGTCTCCTAAATTTCGGGGTGCCATATTTTTTTTCCTCAAAATAGAAAAAGACTCTTAATTAAACTGTCCCTATAAGGGAACAGAAAGAGCTGTCCCCCGAATTTACAGTGGCTGTTATTTTTCAGAGCTCAATCAATTTTTTTTTATTATCATTAGTGTTTTTGAAAAGAGACGTCAGCACAGGCAGAAAGGACAAACACCTGAGTTTGGTCTTCAGAGCTCCTGCTTCCAAAAGCTGGCCATGGCCAATGGCCCTCGGTTGTCATCTCTGCACCGGGGAAGCAGAGAAGAGGATTTCAGATGCGCATCAGCTAGCCTGGTCTACTGGGTGAGCCCCCGGGCCAGTGAGAAACCTGCTGCAAACAGAAATAACTAGGATGGATGGATGGTATGTGAGAAAAAAAATGACCTCTGACCTCAGGTTGACCTCTGACCTCTACATTCATGTGCACTTGCACACACGCATGAACATCAATACCACACAAGCACTCACACATGCACACACGTGTTAAATTACCTCACAGGAAGGGTAGTGAGAGAAGCTAGGGCATTCGGCGTTAGTAATTACTGACTGCGGTGCTTAGAACAGGGTGTGGCACAGAGCAGGTCCGCAGTAAAAACTGTTTGAATAAATGAATGAGGTTCTTCACAGGGCAGTAAAGGCAAACCTGAGTCTGTTAATATTTCCCCCCATGACAGTAAAGATCTCCAAAGTCATTTCCTTTTTAAAATAAATACATATTTCTGTATGCCTCAATCAGCATATACGGGATACCTGCTGCATGTCAGGATTCCTGTGGCCAGTGCAGGAAAAGTATCCTGAACTAAAAGGCAATCCCCAGCCTCACAAAGCTTACAATCTAGTAAGGAGACCAACAATGGGTGCAGCAAGTATGTCCTCAGCAGAACATCTCAGGACAACATAAACCATGATGAAAGTACCAGAAATCTCCTGGAAAATATTTTTTTCACAGTGGTGGTATCTCTTTTCCAAAAAAAAAAAAAAAAAAAAAAAACCTAATAATAAAAAAAAAATTGATTGTCTGTGCTCTGAAAAATAACAGCCACTGTAAATTCGGCAAGTATCTGTGGCCAGCTCACACTCACAGCAGCCAGAGAGGGAGGCTCTGTTTACATGGGGATCTCTTTCCTGAGTGGAAAAACAGACAGCAAATAATATATTTCAGGATTAATTTAACTTTTCAAATTACAAATTCATTGAAAACCCCATCCGCAGCAGGGCGATAACTCACAGTGCCACCAGACTTTAAGTACTGCAGCAACGGGCTGGTGTTAAACTCCTCACACAGACCTCTTAAAAGATGGCCGCCCTGGGGTTTCTATCAGGCCTACACGATCGTATATTGAAACCTGGCTTATTTACTTCTATGTTTCTGAAGTACCATTAATCATTTTTCTAAGATGGCCGGTGAATTCCATAATTAATAAAACGCAAGAGCTCAGGAGGGGAGCCCAGAGAGAGATGAAGTAAGACACACTCTGAAAAAGAGTGTCACCAAGGTACCAATGAAACCTTCATCTTCAGAGACTGGGCCCAAACTGAACAACTATAAAACCAACTGTTTTTCTTTCCTCTTCTATTTTTTTCTTAGACATTCATTAACACTCACGTTACTCAGGCTGAGGGGTGGCAAGGACTGGGGAGCAGGAAACGCCCTCATTGCTTTAAGGTCTCCGCAGCCTGCCCTTGAAGATGGTTGTCTCTAGGAGCGATAGTCTGTCCAGGTTTCTGCTCCAATTCCGCAAACCCTTTTCCTCCTGCCCCATCAATTAAGCAAATGGTTCATTAACAGCAAGCATCTGAAATCTTTAGAACCTGATTGAGCACAGCAGCATCAAGCTGTCTAGGGTGGCGACTGCTTAACCATCAAATGGGCTCACTGCAGAGGCGTTCCTCTGTTTGCAGTAGATGCAAGCCAAAACTCGGGCGTCCATCGACACATCCTCCCATCTGTAGACAACCACCCTGGCATCCTTCTGATGGAGAAAGCATGATTTATCCAGTGCTATATCCTGCAGCCATTAGACCAAAGATTACAGCTCAGCCCAGATGAAAATGGAGTCTGTGGGTATTCCTAAGACAAATATTTAGGCACCGACAAGCTCTGTTTAATATTAACTCATGACAGAAGGCAGTCAATTTCAGCTAAGTTCATGCCAAAATCTATTTGAGTTTTACAAACTACTTCCCCCACCCCAGAATTATAGGCTAAAAAGTCAAACAAAAAATGAAGCTTCCCTAAAACTATAAAGCTTTAGATCTGGCAGGGCTTCCAGAGAACAGATTACCCAGGATTCCACTTGGGTAAGCGCCCAACCCTCCTGGAGATGAGATGGTTCGACTAGGCAAGGCTTTCTCCTCGATCTCTTGCAGTTCCTCACAAAGGCAGCTAGTATTCTCTAGCTGATCCAGCAACAACCAGCCAGAACCGGAGAGACAATATCCCAGAAGAAACAAGTGTTCCGTCTGGCTATGCCCCTCTCACCTCACCACTCTCATCTGCCCACAAGAGCATGTGAATATATAGAAGGGTCGCCCGTGGACCATCCTCAGTGAGTGTCAGGGATGAGGGCTACTTCTCCCAGTTCTACCATATTTATTCTATTAATGTCACTCTGCGCCGTGTCACTTCATGGGGAAACAGAAAGCATCTGTGTTAGTCAGGGTTTCCATTGCTGTGATGAGACACCATGACCAAGACTACTCTTATAAAGGAAAATCTTTCATTGGGGACTGGCTCACAACTTCAGAGGTTTAGTCCATGACCATCATGGGGGAAGCACGGCAGTATGCAGGCAGACTTGGTTCTGGCGGAGCCGAGAGTTCAGTGTCTTGACCTGCAGGAAGCAGATGGAGACTGTCTGCCACACCAGCATACCTTGAGCATATGACCTCAAAGGTCTGCCTCCACAGCGACACACCTCCTCTAACAGGACCATACCTGATAGTGCTACTCCCTGGTATGAATTGGACAAGGGCAGTGTTTATATAGGAGTTCTTTGGGGACGGGGAGCAGCCATTCCTGGATTCGCCTCTCCACACCCTGGACCTTCCACCTCATTTGTTGACACTGCAGGAATGTTCTCAGACCCTCCCTCTACTTTGTTTCCAGTTTAGGAAGACAGCGCTTGTCTACAGGGAGGGGCTTCATGCCCTACCTTTCTGCCACCGGTCTATACTATAATCACAAGCACAGGTGCCACTCGCTGAACACATAGGTGGCTATTCACGCCACTCGAGAGTCCAGGCTTTCCCTGCTGTGGACTCCCTTTGTAAACTTTGTAAGCTCTCGAGGCACAAAAGTGGCCGGGCCCTCCCTTGAGGAGCTCCTGCAGCCAGCCCCCTCCCCCAGACCTCCCTAACAGTCATAACGGTGTTTCCAGCCTCTGTAACCCTCACAAAGTCATCTCCAGCCCCTCAACAGGACCATCCCCAGACTATGCTAATTTTAGGTGAAAAGTCTGAACAAAACCCACCAATCCCTGAGCATGAAAACCCACCAATTCCCTTAACAGGAAAACCCACCAATCCCTGAGCTCCCCCAAGAGCAGGACTTGAAATCCCACCAATCCTTACCCTGAAAAGCTCCAACCTAGAAAGCTCCACCCCTAAGAATCCCTATATAAGCACTGCTCTTTGTCCAATTCTCCACTGTCTGCTCCCTCCTGAGAGCATAGGCAGCCATTCCTGAATTTGTCTCTCCACACCCTGGACCCTCCAATAAATCTCTTTTCTGGGATTTGCAGCCTGGTGTGACTCTCTCGCTGGAAGAAGACAAGAAGCAATGAAGAGAAGAAGGAAAGAGAAGGAGTAGGACTGAGGTGCCGGAACCTCTCAGCTAAGCTGGGGATCCCTCCCTCAGGAGCTGCTATGCCTCTGCTGAGGAGGCTTCCTCTCAGCTGTGTGGCTCCTGGGATTCTATCTCAAGATGCCTTTCCACTGGGACACTGTCCCACCTCAGAGCTGTGTCCTGGGCTTCCAAGTCCCAGGACACCTTCCCATACAAGCAGAAAGACCAACACACACGCATGTTCCGAACAGCATCTTCATTCTTTCCTTGGAGCTCAAAGTGGAACCCAAGCAACACTGCATGCTTCCCATCCCACAAAGGCAAAGCTCAGGCATTCAGCAAGCAGATGAAAGTGACGACACAGCCAGTGAATGACAGAGAGGAACCCTGAACTTGGAAACCGTGGGTTCAAGCCCTTGTCTCGCAACTGTATCCCCGGCTGGCTGGCAGGTGCTTAGTTAAGCCTCTTTTCTGCTGACATGTGTAAAAATGACTTCAGACATCATATATCACGAAGTCCGGAGCAAAAGAACACAAGAGAGACTTGCAGCTTGGAATGGGTTAATTTTCTGATTGCACTGAATTTTTTAAAAAAATGAATTCTTTGCACTTTTTAAAATGTGGTGGAAAGTGTATTTCCCAGCATATAGTAAAAACACTTAGGCACTCCCCTGTCATTGAGGCGGATCCTGTTTGTGTGCTCTCTCCATGGAATGCTGATGTTCGTTTGTGCTTAAGTTCAATCTTAACAAAGTCTAAAGCAATCTGGTAGGATAGGTGACCTGGCATTAGAGTTCAATACGGTACTTAAGGAAAATGAGACCCTGTGATTTAATTGATAGTTGACAGTCATGATTTCCATGAAAAACTTTTCTAGCGAAATTTCTATCCTATGGATCAGAATATGGAAAACTTGCTTTTCACAAAGCCAGATCCACTAGAAACACTTGGGGGTATCTTTATTCTGTGAACCATATACCATCTTTACATTTTTATTAAACATTTATTTAATGGATAGAATCTTAAAAGGTATGGTGTGGGTCTTATTTAATAACCCAAGCTCAGTAACGCAAGAACACAGGTATTTGCCCTATATTTGACTTTGATAAAACATGACTATTTATGAATATATTTATCCTTGGAGACTTAATTAGTGTAGTTGAATTTGGGGCAAATTGCTTAATAAAAGAATTTGATTTGTTTTTTTTTTAATTTATTTTTTTAACTCACAATAAATGGCCTAAGCTGCAAATTTACCTTCCAGTTGGCACTTTACAAGAAAGCAATATTTTCTCAAAGGTGACATATATTTGCTAAAATTACAAAATTATGAAGGGGAATTCTAATGCTGTTCAGATTCGGCCCCACCCAGCCCTTACAAATTGCCCCTTTAAAAGATGCGTGAGTGACCACTAAGATGTCATGTTTTGGGGGCTTTAACAAATGAGCATATATTACCATAAAGGCTATTTTCTTCTCCCATCAACTCTGGTCAAAATGTTATGAAGATTCCCCACTGCTCTGCCTGCCTTTAAGAGATGAGAAGTTTGGGCCTGAGCATTGAGAAGTTCCTTGAAACTAAAGTAAAGTAAGTTCGTGTCCAGCAAGGGGGTGGTGGCGCATGTCTGCGATCCCAGCACAAGGAAACAGGAGCATGAGGAATCACATCACAAGTTTCGAGTCAGTCTGGGCTGCATAGAGACATCTGACTCAGGAGAAAACTGGCAGGACCTGAGGAGACTTCAATGGTTAAAGTGCTTACCATATAGACATAAGGGCCAGAGTCTGGATCTCTAGAACCCACGTAGATGCCAGGTGGGTGTGGCAGTCCTCTCGTAATTATAGCCTCAGGAGGCAGAAACGGGCATGCTCGAAGCAAGCCGGCTATTGAGCCTTAACCGTGTCAGTGAGGTTTGACTAAGAGGCACTGCCTCGACAAACAAGAAGTGAGCAATTGAGAATGATTCTTGGTATCACACTCAGTCACGCATGTGCACACACTCACGCATACAGCATGCATAACACACACATGTTCATCCGAGCATCAAAGCATTCATAACGCATATACACAAAGCATGCATACTGCACAGACACGTACACACACATCAAAGTATGCATAATATGCACGCGGGCATGCTGAACAACCCGAAGAAGAGTATGTCAAAACCAGAATCCAGAATATGGGCTCTGACATCTTCCATGAAGCCACCGGAAGCCATCAAAGGTGATCCCCGTGTTCTTCCCTGCAACTTGTACTTCAGAGTCACGTGACACTCTCACACTGGACACTGCAGGTCTCCCCATGCTTCAGTCTCTGTCCTGGCCTCCTCTGCTCACCTCTGCAACCTTGCCATCTCTCATAGTAGGCATCCTAACAGGGACCGCACAGCCATGTGGCCAGGTTGCAACAGGCTCTCTATAAGTTATACCATACATGGACAAAGAGATGGGGACTTTACAAATGCACAGGTCAAAATTAATTTCTGCAAATGGGAGTAAATCTACTAAGAGATCAAGATTCCCAGTTTGTCTTGTCTACTGAAGATCGGGAGAGAAAAATTTTATCCAGATATTTCTACGATCGGCTGCAAAGTCCTCATGATGTACAAGTCAGAAAATGTGAAACCTCTTCTCAAAAGTCCCATCTGTCTCCCCAAGAGCCACTGGTGTGGTGGGAGCTGAGGAACCTCACAGCTCTCCTCCTTTCCGCCTTTCCCACTGGCCCAGGTGTGCTTCCAGTCACCCCCTATTCGCTTTAACTCTTCTCATTAATACATGGACAGATATACGACTGTGGTGGGGGAACTTCCTGCAAAGTCAAATATAGTTTTGATGCAGGATCAAGACAGTGAGCAGAGTTGATTATTGAAGATTATTTTAGGTGTTATTTGCTAATAAGTCTAGAAAAATAGAGACAGGTAGAGCTTACACATTTCCATCATGGATTTTTACCACAAACCTCATTTGTGAGGGACATTTCTCAAGGTTGTTCCCCATCAAACGCATCTTTGAAAGGGTATTTTAAACTCGAGGATGCTATCAGTTAGGGGTGATGAGTAATGGCGGTCACCATTCATCGAGAGTTTACAATATAGGATTCAACATACATCCTGTTATCCAATCATTATATTACAATACAGTTGAGCGCAAAATTTATTTTTCTTATTTCACTGCCCATGACAGATCCAGCTTTATAATGCATATGTGTCCATCTCTAAACCTCCATTAAATTTAAAATTTATTCACACATCTAAAAGAAAGACTCCCTAGAATCAGAGAAAATGTTTACCCCCAAAATGGCCATTAGAGGCATAACTTAATATACTCCCAAGGGAATAAATTTATCTCTCTAATGTGTAAATCAAAGCACAGAGAGAGGAACCAGCTGGTCTCTGAGCACCACCAGATCACACTGGGCCCATGTGTAGCTTCTACCATGACACCTGAAGCACGGTGTGTCTTCAGTCAATATGAGTCCTCTTTCCTTACAGCTTCATGACCCTGTGAGCTTGAATCCTTAAAAAAAAAAAAAAACAGTCTCTCTGTCCCCCAAAATATTCCCAAGATCCTGTTCATGATGTCTTCAGGGATAAAAATATCTAATACTGTCAGCAGATATACACAAGAAGATCAGGGCAATAAGACTATCCTAAAAATAATTACCTTTCTTACCCCTTAAAAGATGCTTTTAGAGGATACTAAAGATATTCTATATATGAAAAGATGGCTTAGGAGCGTGAAAACCATGCTAAAATACAAGTTCAAATAAACTATGGAAAAGGTCAGTGAAATTACCAAGGAAGTGTGTAGGAGAGAGAGAGACAGAGGAAGAGAGATAGAGAGACAGGGAGTGAGAGAGAAAGAGCAGATTCTGGAGGGGTGAGAAGCCAGCATGGCCAACAATAAATTCCCTTGGTTGGTTGGTTGGTTGGTTGGTTGGTTGGTTGGTTGGTTGGTTGGTTTTTCTTAGAAGTTCCACAGAACTGGGCAACTCAAGTTAGAGCTCAAAGTAACCACATCGCTCACCAGATGTGGTATTCTCCATCCATAGCGATGACATGATGTCACCTTGTCTTCATCCATCTTTGTGTTTGCCAGAGTAAGAACAGTATTCTGAAAGAAAATTACTTTCTCTAGTCATAAAACTTCTCCAATAATACAAGACAATCTTGACAGCAGCTATTACACACACACACACACACACACACACACACACCAAAACCAACTAAACAGTTTCGCTACTGACAGAGGAACAAAGATGAGATCGACTGCTAATATCCTATCAAAGCAACAGTAGTCATGTGACAATGGAACACCCCCCCCCCCCCATGATGCAGGGGAAGCTCAATGGTACAGTGTGTGCCTAGGTTATCAAAACAAGGTGTTTTATATGCAAAACTCTGAAAGGTGGGGAAAGATTTAACCAAGGAGTCTGTATAAAGCAAAGCAGCTGCATGTCCCTAACTGATGGCTCTGCTCAGTGACATCTCGCCAAAGAGGACATTACAGAATGGTTAACAAGAAAGCTAATTTCACAGAGCCTAAAAATGTAACAAGTTGTAGTCGATGGTCATCATGGTGAAGACATACTCTTTAGGTCATGGAGAACTATGTTGGATCACCTCTATCTTCCTCTCGGTGGCACACAGTCCCATCAAATCATGTAAAAAAGGAGCAGGTACATTGCAATGAAGGGTGATCCTACAGAGCATCTAGCCAATATGTCTCAAAACGTTCAAGTCATACAAATAAGGAAAGAAAATGACACACTCAAGAGGAACCTGGGAGTCGTGACCAAATGTGGTGTGCTTTCTTGAATGGGATCTTGGAACTGTACAAGGTCATTGGGTGAGGACGAATGAACTGCATAATGAGAGACTCTAGTTGATAGGAAAGCCAGTGGTGATTCACAGCTACAGAAATGTGCAATGTTAACAAATATGGAAAATGGTTGTAGGGTACATGAGAGCGTTATATTACGATCCCAATTTTTCTGCAAATTGAAAACTGTTCTAATAGAGCCTACGTTGTTAGAGTCTTAGTATATTCCGAGGAACTGATTGGAAGACAACTATATTATAAATCATGTGGGGAAAAAACCTACAAAACTGTAAAATTTGTAGGTTGCTGCTAAAGCATGCTGGAAAGGTAAATTCATAGCTGTATGTGATTCTACTTACAAAGAAGGGCCTAAAACCAACGGTCTCAACTTTCACCATAGCAAGCTATCACAAATACTGAGTCAAACACTGAAAGAATAAAAGCCAAAATAAATTATCAGAGAAAAGTACTTACAAATAATACAACTTGAAGTCAGAATATATAAGCAACAACATAAGAAGACAGCAAAGCCAGGTAGAGTGGCATATAGCACTCTGCTCATCCAAGTGTGTGAGGAGCTAAGTCAGGAGACTTGTCCTAAGGTCAGGGCGAATCTGGATTATTTAGGGAGTTCAATGAAAACACGACACATAAAGGGGAACCAGGTCCTGAAGACAGAGAGAAGAAGAGAATGCGAAGGAAAAGAAGGACAAATCGGTCAAAATAAATAAAATTCAATTCAACATTAAAAATTGAACAAACTCTTTGCAATTGTGTTTGTGTGTAGGTAAGAATGAAAAACATGTTTATCATCATCAGTCATACGAAAAATACAAACCAAAGCCAAGAGGCGGTGTCTCTGTAAGCCCACCAAGATAGCTAGCATCAGTTTGATTAGTGGTCCCAAGTGTTAGGGAAGACACAGAACAGCTGGGGTCTCCTCTACTGCTGGCAAAAAACAATGGTCCACGGGGGTCTTAGATGGGGAAGAAACATACACATATCCTCCAACAATGATTCCATTCTGAGGAGAAATAAAATGTGTAGCTGTATTAGTTATAATGGCCATAACGAAGAAAACAGAAATACGTGTCCAGTGGTGCAAGAAAGAAAGAAAAAAAGTACTATATTATATGCAGTGAACTCTCTCTCTCAGCAGAGACGAGAGCTGGAGAGAGGGCTCGGCAGTGAAGAGCATTGGCTGCTCTTGCAGAGGACCCCTGTTCCGTTCCCAGCATCTACATGGAAGCTCAGAACCATCTGTAACTCCAGTTCCATGGGAACTGATGCTCCCTTCCGGCCCCCACAAGTGCCAGGCATAACATGTGTGCATGCATGATACCCATGCACATAAAATTAAAACTGAGATTTTAAAAAACCACAGTAATGAAAACAAGTGAGCTACATCAATACATATACATATTGCGAAAAAGAAATCCCTTATTCCAAAGGATTCCAATTAAAACACATCTTTAATGAGAAAAAAAAAAAACACATCTTAACAGACAAGAACTGTTACTTTCAAATGATTAGATGTGACCATTTTCAAGAGGCATGACATATTAGTCCTACGAACACCCAGGTGATTGCTTAATAGCATCCTTGGAGCACAAAAAATCAGACCACTCAGGTTCTAGAAGAGAAATCAACATTGTCCTTGACAAGAACTCAGCCTAGTGCTGGCTGTCCCTGAAGCTTAAGAGTCATTTCATTACCATAGCAAAGCCAAACTTGCTCCATGGTGGCCTGGAAGCAGGCTTTATTTGACACAAGCTGATGGAGCCTGTCTCTGTAGAACCCAGCAAGACCTAAAATTGTTAAAGTCTTTTTTTTTTTACTTCTGCTCAAGGAAGTAGGAAGCACTTTTGTAGGCAGCTGGGAGCACATGCAACCATAAAAGTGGGAAATTCTGCCCTAAGGATTCCAGAAGGCACAGCAGGCATCCTGACAGGTCTGATCGTCTCCGTCTGACACGAAAAGGTATACATCTCCATTTGAAGATGATATTTTTCATCCCCCTAGAACTACATCCGTGCTGGATCTGTCTTCTGGGGATTGTTTAAGGGATGAGTAACTGAGTTATTGTGTCTTCCACCACAGAATGGCCAGAACATCATAAAGCAAACAGCCTCGCCACAGCCCTGTCCAGGAGGGAAAGGCATGCTATTTGAGAGACACTGGAAACTCAGAGCACAGGTGCCAATAACAATACTTTCTGGCCACCTAAATTCAGATTTACCCAGATTTTAGGTTTTTTGCAAAACTTACCAGCCTCCCAATGTACTCCTGCCTCTATGCTTCATGAAAACCGAGTATGGGTTTAATTCAATTTGTTTTGAAAGCAAATTATTTTAGCAGCCAGAGGTCAAGCATGGGGCTCACGCCTGTAATCCTAGTGTGATGGACGTTGAGACAAAAGGATGGTGAACTTGGGCTACGTAGTGAGATCCTGTCTGGAAGTAGGGAAGGGAAGTAGAGAGGGTCTTGGGGAAAAAAAAAACAGTTATCACTGGGCATTGTCTTAGTCAGTGTTCTATTGCTGTGAAGAGACTCTGTGGTAACAGCAACGCCTATAAAGGAAATCATTTCATTGGGACTGACTTACAGTTTCAGAGGTTTTGTTTATAGTCTTCATGTCTGGACACACGGTAGCATGCAGGCAGCCATGGTGCTAGAGAAAGAGCTGAGAGTTCTAATTCTACATCAGGCAGAGAGAGAACGCCACTGGGCCTGGCTTGAGCTTTTGAAACCACCCAAACACACCCCAGTGACACAAACTTCCTCCAACAAGACCACACCTCCTAATCCCTGTCAAGTGGTGCCACTCCCTAGTGACCCAGCATTCAAATAGAGGAACCAATGGAGATCATTCCTATGAACACAGATATCTCAGGTCTCTATCAGGGAGGGGCACACACAGGTTGCATCGGTGTGACCTCCTGGCCATCACCACCACATGCTGGAAAGACAGTGCGGCTGGGAGGTGGCTGTCAACAGGAACCTGTACTGGGGACATGAAAGCAGGTCATGCTGCCTAGCCACACTGAGCCTCTCATAGGCTTTTGTGCCATCAACTTGGCAAACACCCTTCAGCACTGAGGATGAAGAGCTATCTGTCTGTCCACCCTCCCCATCCCTCTTCTTTTCACCTGCATCAGGACCACGCCAGGACCTAGCAACTTACCCGTGCCCATCCTCTCTCCATTTTTCTCCAGGATGTCGTCCATACTAACTCCTATGGTTACTGTCACCCCCAAATCTGCTTCTCAGAGAACCTGGGCTCCCTCACTGACATTACCTAATGTGTCTTTTTGGAGACAAAACTAGGGGAATGGGGAAGGGGGAGCCTTGCCAGGGTGCTTTGTGCAAATTGCAGATGACTCCAATCAAAGAGGCTCCAGATCAAATCTTCCCCCAGAGGTCACGCAGGGCAAACAGTCTGGTTTCTTGATGGAAGTGGAGGCCACAAACTTGTGGTCTGGTATCAGGAAATCAAAGTGGACTTTTTTTTTTAATGGCTGACTCTTAAGGGCTATATTCTTTTCTTTCCCCCAAATGCTAAGCAAATATCTGTTTGTCTTTACAGTCCTGCTTAGGCGGCATGAAAAACCTTCCCTGACATAACCAGTCAGCATCAGCCCTGACTGATGCTGCATCCACGGGATCCATCAGCAAGCCCCTTCCAGAAAGGTCTCTACTGTGTGGCATTCTAATGAGAGCCGAGTCATATCTGATGAGAATCAGGCTGAAAAGTCAGTCTGAGGAGATTATGGAGGGGGAAAAATTAGTCTTTGCAATCCCTTAAGAAAAACCCAGAATGCAGATGGACAAGCTTGCTCCCAGGAAGCTGTCAGAGTTAGAATTTCCTCCTGTGTTGGATTAAAAAAAAAATGTGCACCTTCAGTGAAGTATCTCATCCAGATCTTAGCTTTAATTTAGGGACCACGTGGCATTTTAAAAATATAGAACTGCATCAACTCTTCCGGCTTGCAAATGACGCTTCAAGTGAGAAGATGTGGTGGTGACAGGTGACTCCAAGTTCCCTGTCGCAATCTCTGTCAGATTCACTTTTATTGGACAGAGTAATGCCAATGGCCATTTAAGTAACTCTTTCTCTCTAGTCCCTCAAATAGTGACTGCAAAACACAGCTAGACAGAGGTCTGTTCATTCACTTCAAACAGGACATCAACAGTAAGGGGAGAAACTGTTGCACCCAAGTCTAGCTGATGAGTTTATTGGGGTTGCTCCAAGATTATAGGTGACCTCAGGACACCCTCATCAGCAAAAGCCCATCCCAGCATGAGTGGTGACTCCAGGCACCTGCTTCATGGAAGCTCCCTACAACTTGCAGGCAGCTCCCCTGAAGAGTCCTCTGCCCAGCCATTGTTTGCTGCTTACACAGCCTTGAGGCAGAGCCTCATGAGTCTTGTAAGTTTCATGAGCCTCCTTGGTCTTGTGAATTTCCTGCTGCCTTCTCGGAGGGAATTTTTCAACCAGGAGGGAATAGCTGCATAGCAAGAGAAAGAGGGTGATGGGTGTGAACAGGAACTAAAGCTCATTGGTAGAGGCGTTTCTGGCTGGCATCCTCCATGGGTTTGAGTCGGGGGTTATCCCAGGGAACACAAGAAATGGATCAAATACATAAGATGGTTGGGTAGAGGTGGGGCCCTCTCCTAGAGTGTACACGGTTGAGCTGGCATCTGCGTTTAATGTCACCAAGCAAGGTCACAGAATTCACAACCTGAAAGTCTCTCATGTGAGGTACTAGATACTTGGCACATTTACCCCAAGTTCCACACGTGGATCCTACCTGGTGGTTCTAAACCCAGAAAACCCCTTCCAGCTGTGCCTCCGTTACAGTTAAGGAGGCACAGGCTTGCAGAGGAGGCGCATGTGGGCTGAAGACAGACATCGGTTCAAAGGTAATGGTAAACTGTTTCTTTTATTTCTGTCTCTGTACCTCATTTTATTTCCAATGCAATGTTGGTGGGGGAGATGGATCTGTTGATAAAGAACTCACTCTGAAGACTCAATCCCCAGGAGCCATATTTTTTAAGAGAGAGAGAGAGAGAGGGAGGGGGGGGCAAAAGGCCAGTGTAGTGTCATATGTTTGCAACCTCAGCCCTGGAGAGCCACAGACAGGTGGATGTCTGGGGCTCAGTGGGCAGATGGCATAGGTGACTCAGTGAGCTTCAAGCCAATGAGAGACTACCTCAGTAATGCGAGGTAGATAAGGACACCGGAGCTCATCCTCTGACCTCCACATGAGCACACATGTGCACACACACAGCACTAATTCCATGTTAATAATGAGCACTGCCGACTAATTACAGGCAGAGGGAGAGAATCTGAGTACTTTAGGACCTTGGTGGTTCCCTAGGATTAGTTTAACAGGTAGCCTCTGATACAGGCATCCCCTCACAGTTCTTAGATGTGGGAACTGGTTGCTTTAGAGGCATCTTTTTTAAATTAAAAAAGCTTTTATAACAACCTAACTTGCCTCATATTTAAGTGCACACTAAATATATAAAGTTATGTCATGCTGTTTGCAGCAACTAACTGCGCATCCTTCCGGGCTGTTGGTATCTATACTTAAATGTTTAGACAAAGCTGAAGAGATTTTTGTTATTTGGAATTCATCTAGAGAGTGAAACTGAGACTTGGCAGCCCTGCAAAGTTCCCCCTGGTAACCCATTCAGAGGCAGCGGTGGGGAGATCTTCATTAAATCAAAGGTTAAAAAATTAAACATCGCAAGATCGTGAGCGGAGCTGCCTTCACTTTAGATCTCACATACATGCCAACACTTGACTTATAAATAGAGGCCGGGAAGCTGGGACAAGCAGTTATGTAACTGTTTCTCTGTCCTGGATTGAAGCACCTCACCTCGTCTGAAGCTGTACAAACCAGAGGGAGAGTCTCTTTCTACCACCCAGGGCGGGGCATGAATCTAGAACATTTGCATCTGCCTTCGACCTCTAAGCTGTTCACCATCCCAAGCCTCAAGTTCAATTTCGAGCTGTAAGGAATCAGGTAGGGTGTGTGCCAGAAGGCCACCTCTCCTCATGAAAACCCATGCCAAGGCAGGATAGGTAAAATTTAGGAGGGTATGTTTTTCTCTAAGCAAAGGCTTTGTGTGTGACCTCTGTACTGTCACTGCTGGTGACGAAAAGTGAAGGCAAGCCTCTAATTGTGATCCTCAACAGCCATGTCCACATCTGTTCCCTCAGTTCCTGCCCTCGAACGTCAGACTCCTGCCCTTTGACCTCTCTACTGCCGTGGGGACTGCTCATAAGTAACTGCCAGAGAGCTTTAAATCTATGATTTAAGTGTAAAATAATCAACTGTGGGCTACATGTTGGGACACTTGGCCCCCAAGAGGTGCTGGAGCCTCTTGAACCTGCAGCCTGCCTATCAGACATCAGGCCGTGGGGCAAAGCTTGAGACTTCCATCCAGGCTAACTTCTCTTCTAGGCCAGGTGCCTTTGTTACATCTTGTCTGCTGCTGAGATGGGAGGGGTCAGGTGGACATTCTCACTCCCACGTTCTTCCCACTGTGATGGGTTACAGACCCTTTCTAACCATAAGCCAAAGTTCTTGACTTCCTCAAGTCATAATGTCAAGCAATCTGTTGTCGTGGGGAGGAGAAAGGTTGATAAAGCACCTTTGTTACCTTCCAGAACCCTGTGGTGGTTTTGTGGTATGCAGCAGAGTTCCTCCTGCTGTGAGCACCCCACAGAAGCAAGAAGGACTCAGCCCAACATTTGGTTCAGGTGATGGACCAGTCACTTTTGTCAGTGCTGTGGCAAGATACGAGACAAAAGCGGTTTGATGGGGAAAGTGGGGCCAACTGGGAGGCAGCTGCTCACGAAGAGCCTGCAGCCAGCAGAGGGGGATGGGCGCCAATGCTCAGCTTACCTGCCTTCCTGGGATCAGGACCCAGTCCATGGAATGGTGCCACCCCTAAGGCATGCCTTCTGGTCTCGGTTAACACAGTGTAGCAAGTCTCTCGTGGACATGCCTAAAGGTTTGTCTGCACTGTGAATTGGGCAGTGCCTATGAACTGCCACAGAGGTCAACTCACAGTGCACACAGACAGGACGTGAAAGGGCACTCATATTTGGTTGTGAGCCTAGCCTTTAGCGGCTGAGCCATCTATCCAGTTTCCGGTCAGATCCACGATGCCTCAAGAAAGCAGGAATGGGAGACTGATTGGGACTGATTTGGGGAGTGTTTGGGTGATGATGGTGGTGGTGGTGGTGGTGGTGGTGGTGATGGTTGAGGGATTTCCCCTCTGCATTTATATTTTCTACTGGTAAATCGAGGAGTCACCTGGGTCTTCTAGGCTGTTCTCCATGATGTGAAACAGACAGAGGAGAGGAGTGCACGAGTCTCAAAGCTGTCAGCAATGAACATGGAAAGTTGGGCAGCATCTCCCACTGTTGCCGTATGTTGACTGAGTGACAATGGTTAATGACATATATAATTGTTTGGCACCCACAACATGCCAGACACCACACCAGCGACATATATCGCCCACTGAGTTCTCACAACCCTGAAGTTGGAGTCTTTCTTGAGAGTCTCCCCAAAGGAGCACATTTGAAAAGAGGTTAAGCTATGAACTTGGTGAGAAACTGGGAAACAGAAACTGGGTATGGGGAGACACGGGGAAAGCCAGTCAGAAGAGCCCTAGGGAGACAATTAGCACTGTGGAGAGGATCTGGTGCTCTGAACACCTGAGAGACGGTAACACAGAGCTGGATCTCAGGGCCACAGCACCCAGGGTAGCCATCCTGCCAGCTCTTGCCACCTACACTTGAGGGCTGCCCCCAGAGACACGGGCTCTTACACACCCAGCCTGCCTGTGTGCCAATGGAGCTGGCTGCTCCTGCCAGAGGGAGTCTGCAAGCCCGGACAGGAGAGGCCTTAGGAGTATAAGGATTGTCTTCTGCATGGCCTGGCACCTCCCAGATGAGCCATGAAGACCGGGGAGGACATCTGCTAGCATCTGCACAAGGGAGCCATTACAAGCCCCGTTTCACAGGGGCAGGTTTAGATTCTCAGAGAGACTGAGAAATGTCTTGTGAGCTCTTGTATGTAAAAAGTAAGAGTCTGGGACTCAAACCCCAGGCCACCTGCTTCCTGAATAGCACTCTTAAGAAAGGTGCAGGGATACAGAAGGGCTATGTCACTGTCAGAGATGGAGCTGGAACTCATGGATGTGGCTGGAGTTGAGAGAGAATGCTTCCCACCCCATCAGCCCACATCCTTTTAAATTCGATCATAGCCTCTTACTAGTGCAGTAAAAAGAACTCTTTGCTCTCTGCGTGCCTCACTTTCCCCATCTCTACAATGGGGACAACAGTAGCGCCTGCAGCATGCAATTGTTAAAATGAGGGTGTGACAGCGTGGAGCTGGCTTTTCTAGGCCACTGTGTGTGCCCAGGAGACACTGTCATTTTTCACAGGTGTACTAAGTGCCAGCTGAGCCAGCGTCTTCATGTTTGATTTTCATTACAAACCAATAGTTTTAGAAAATGATTAGCCTGACCTGGTTTACATTTGGTAATCACTTTATATGGTAATGGGTTTCTAAATTATATATTGGCTTTCTCCTGTCTCCGTGCCACTTTCTCAGGTTTTCACCGTTTGCCCCAATTTCCAAAATACATGGTTTATTCTCAAATTCTCTTGTGAGTGTGGAAAGGAGGAAACCCTTACAAATGTAAAATACAAAAACCTATTTTTACAATATATTAACTTCATGTGCATAATATCACTTTGGGCTGAAGTTCAGCATTATTGTTGGGGATTAATTTTTATTGCTATACTGAAGGAATCTAAACACATGGTGGGTGTGCACGTGTGTGTGTATGCACATGCATGTGTATGTGCATATGTAGGTGTAAATGTGTGTGTGAGTGTATGTATATGTGCGTATATATGTATATTGTATGGGGTTACGTACATGTATGTATACGTGTATGAGTGTGTGTGTATTGTGTGTACATGTGTGTGGCATGTCTGTATGAGTGTGCAAATGTGTATATATGTATGAGTGTGTGTATTTGTGTGAGCGTATATATTTGTGCGTATATGTGTATATGTGTACATATTATGTGAGTGTGTATCTGTGTGACTGTGTATATTTGTGTGGGGATGTATGTGTGTGTGACTGTATGTGCATATGTGTATGGGAGTGGGAGTGAGAGGTTATGTATATGTGTATAAGTATGTATGTGTGTATATGTGAATGTGAGTATATGTGTATGTGTGTACTGTGAGTGTGTATATATTTGTATGGGAGTGTATGTGTGTGTGACTGTAACTGTAAGTGGGAGTGTATTATGTGAGTGTGTGTGTCTGTGTTTATATGTATATGGGTATATATTGTGTGAGTGTGTATGCTGTGTGTCTGTATGGGTGTGTGTGTGTGTGTGTGTGTGTGTGTGTGTGTGTGTGTGTGTGTGTGTGTGTATGAGTATGTGTGTAACTACTTCATAGATGTAGAGACCAGAGAACAACTTTTAGGAGTCAATTGTCTCCTCCAACCACCTATGGCTGGAACACCATGATTCATTTCACCAGCCCTAGCTGTGCCTTTTTAAAGATGCCAATGTTCATTAAATGCATTGGGGAAAGTATGTGCAAACAAACAGCTCCCCACCCTAAGCCTTTATTAGATAGGATGCTGGATGACAAGAAAGTGATCTCGAAACCAAATAAAACCCATGCTTCTCACTACTCAGTATATGGGAATGGATCCCTGGACAAAACCTATCATGGAGATGACATGCCTGGACTAGACTGCAGCTATGTCACCTCTGCCACCTGGCCCACCTGGCCCTCTCACTCCGCTCCCTTTCCCTCTGCTCAGTTATATCTGCAATCAGTCCTGAGTGGGACCTTGTCACGTGACCTGATCAGAGCAACCTCCTACGATGCTCATCCATCCCAACAACGCTAGCAGCCAGCCATGGCCGTTGTCCTTGTGTAGCGGCAGAAAGTGGGACAGAACCAGACTGAGGCTATCTGCTTTCTAACTCAGCTGCAGGGCCGAGGTAGCCAGCAGGGTAGAAATCCTGCCCCAGGCATGAAAAGCAAAGGTCCTTTTTAAGTCTCACCCACCCATCCCCTGTCTACCCACTCGCTCACCCGCAGCCCTTGCTGTCCTGGTTTGTTTCCCGTTGAGGTGATCTGCACCGTGACCAAAATTAACATGGGGAATGGAAAAGAAAGATTTATTTAGTATTCAACTTAACACTCCATCCCTGAGGAAAGCCAAGGAAGGAACCTGGAGGCAGAAAGTAAAGCAGGGGCCACGGAGGAGTGCTGCTTGCTGGCTTGCTCCTCGTGGCTTTCTTACTTAGTTTGCCTTCTCATACAAGCTAGGGGTAGCACTGCCCCAGTGGACTGTGACCTCCCACAGCAACCATGACTCAAGCAGATGTTCTGCAGTACACTCACAGGCTAATTCACAGGAGGTGATTTCCCAGCATCCCCAGTTTGTTTCAAGTTGGCAAAAATCTAGCCAGTACACTGACTCCAGAGCGCTTACCCAAATAGCCTCAGAGAAGTTTCTACAAACCACTTGGAAACACCTTTGGATAATCAAGCAAAGAAAAGCAAGATGGGGCAGCGGAGGGAGGGTGTGTGTGTGTGTGTGTGTGTGTGTGTGTGTGTGTGTGTGTGGAGGGGTGGGATAGATAAATCTGTTACTTGGCCCATGGTTTATTGAGCTGGCTAAGAATCACTTTGCAACTTGCTTATTAAGTGTTTTTAATGTTTTGCTGTTGTTTTAAACAGGAAAAAATCCTCAGAAATTTCAGCTTAAAAATAAAATCTACCCTCTTGTATCGGGAGGCTATTCCTGTCTTCATGTAGCACTGCCTAACACCCTCACCTGCTAGCGTTTTTTTTTCTTGTGTGTGTGTGTGTGTGTGTGTGTGTGTGTGTGTGTGTGTGTACACTAAGGCATCTAAGATGAGCCTTCTGTACTTTTCCTGATAAAATCCTCCAAGCTGAGCCTGCATTTCCATCTTGAGGAACATAGGTATGCCCCGGAGGAGCACATTGGATGCTACGGTTAATTAACTAATTTACTCCATCAAGTTTAACAGTGGTTTTAACTTTAATGAGACCATTACATTTTAATATGGAAATAACAGCCTTGTATCCATAAAGGTCCCCACAGTCCGGAAGCCGCCTCCCTCCTCCACCCACTCTGTATCAGCACTGATGTTGATTTGTGGACCTGGGTACAACACTCGGAACTGGCAATGGGCAAAGCACAGGGGTTCCTGACGGATGCAGCTCTGGCAAGCCACAGTCCTGATTTCTAGTGACCCCTGCTGTATATTCCACTGACACAGAAAAGCCAAAGTCTTAATGTGATCAGAGTCCTTTCGAAGTCGGAGAATGGACTCAGGGTTTGTCAAAATCGACGTGACAGAAGATGGAAAGCCAGCCAAGTCAGAAATCTCAAACAGAGGGGAGCATAAGAGGTAATATACCACACGGGGGCTGAGATTGTCCAAGAGAGACCTGCCCTCAGGCTCCTGTGCCCACCTTGGGTTGCATTTAATTAGACCCTTCTAAAGGCCAGAAAAGCATTAATATCACCACACTGGGAGCTCTCATGGGGAACTTTTATTATCCCACATACAGAACTTTCCAGGTAACTAGGGAAAGTCGTCCAGTGGTAATGAATCATAGATTCCTTAAGCATGGACCCAACGCGCTGAAACCTGGTACAGCTGTCTTCTGTTGGCTCCGTGTGCAGTTTGCGACCCGTAATTTTGTCATTAATTTTCATCTTTTGTTTAAACATATTTGTCTTTTGGACAAGATAGGCCATATTTCATGTGTTTGATGAATATTCTCCTTGGTCCAGTTTTACAGAATTTGCACTTAATTAATTGCCCAACCTTTAATTCGACAGACTGTTTTTAATGGTTCTGTAGTTTCAAAAGCATCCACGCAGTGGAATTTCGAGAAAGTAATTGTTTTTGTGTCACTTCCAAAGAAAGTCGCAATTATTAAAATGTGTAAATAATTTGTCAAATGCGCAATGGGCAATAATTAGGAAGATATCAAATAAACCTTTAATGGATATTTTTAATTTGGTGTTCAGCAGGGATATTTAAATAATGCAACAAAATATGTCATTTTTCTCCTCGGGAATATAGGAGCCAGGGCTTGATATGAAACACCCCCTTTCAATTGCACAGACGGGGTGGCAGTGGAGGTGACACTTGTGACTTCCAAGCTCTTCGCGGGGCTGGAAATCAGGATTCTCTCATCCATGTCATCTGAAAATCTGCCCATCAAATATGTCGTTCAAGCCATCCCTCTCCGGTGTGCCTGGTGAAAGGCATGCAGGGAAGAGGAGACGAAGGTCAGTTGTTGTCAGTTCTTTATAAACGTGCCGGAGCTGGCAGCTCTCGAGACCTGCTGTGTTTCCCTAGTAACTTTGTCTGCGCCTGTGTGCTCGCTACACTTTCTGCCTTGTTACTGTCACGCTGCCTTTTTGTAGTGCGGACTCTCTCCAGTGCGTCCCCCGGTTACACGGGCCTTTGTAGAAGGAGGGTGGGGAGGCTGGAGGTTCGGGGAAGGGATGTGAGCTGAGCCTGTGGTAGGACAAAAACAAGTCTGGAGAGTTCAATCTGTGCTCTGATGACACCAGAACCATGACAAGTAAGAGCTGGGTTAGAGAAGACGAGGGGGCCAAAGGAAAGTGAACGAGGTGGGCTTCTACAAATGAACGTCTGCAACTCTGTGGCATTTCTAAGAAGGAAACCTACCACTTGTTTTTACTCGTGTGTGTGTGTGTGTGTGCGTGTGTGCGTGTGTGTGTGTGTGTGTGTGTGTGTGTGTGTGTGTGTGTGCGCGCGCCTGCATCTGCATAAACATGTGCATGCACTGTGCATTAGCTACATGCAGGTTCACACGTATGTATATGAATGAAAGCATGTAGAGCCCAGAGCTCAATCCCAGATTTCTTTCTCAGTCACTTCTGCCTTCTGTTTGGAAACAAAGCCTCTCACTACACAGAGAGTTCACTCACTCACTGCCTTGACCCAACTGATTGGCCAGCAAGGCCCAGAGTCCTTCTGTCTCTACCTGTCTAGGATTGAAGTTATATGTGCCCACTCAGGATATAGCCTTTCATCTGAGTGCTAATGACAGAGCCTGGGTTGCATGCTTTATAGATTGAACTATCTCCATTGCCCTTTTTAAAGAATGATTTGTTTGTTTTTATTGTATGTGCTCTGTTGTTCTGCCTGGATGTATGTCTGTATGTGTGTGTATCAGATCCTCTGGAACTGGAGTTACAGACAGTTGTGAGCCTCCATGTGGGTGCTGGGGACTGAGCCTGTGTCCCCAGGAAGAGCGGGCAGAGAAGAGCTCTTATCTTCTGGCCCCCTTGTTTATTCTTGTAACTCCTATGGCTGCCTCTGGTACTTGCTGTAATTGTTTGTTTTGGTTGTTGTTGGTCTTTTTGAGGTGGGATCTCTCTATGCCTCCCCAGTGTAGCCCAGGCTGACTATAAACTCAAGACCCACTTGTTTGAGCCTCCTGTCCCCTGTGCTAGGACTTTAGGCATGTGCCCCAGCACCCTCTGGCCATGTCATTTAAAGTTCAGCCAGGCTTCCAGGCAGGCCCCGCCCCACACTTTACATAACTCCCTTTGACCCAATGATTGATTTGAGGCACAAAGACAGGATTTAATTTTGGTTCCTGTAATCTTCCTTCTCCTTGATTAATGGTAGCCAAGAGATCTCTTGACAGAGCCCCTACCATACATACCCTGCTTTTATTAGTTCACCCACATTTCCTTCTCACTATGAATTCCCCAACATTGGAAGGGAATGGTCCTGGAACTTTTTTGGCAAAGGACATGATGGTGAATATTCCAGGCTCAACCCAGAGCACTAATGAGCCACAGCCAACTTCTAAGTGAGCAGACACAGTAATGTCTCAATAAAGTGTCACATGGGGACACTGAAACTTGAATTTGACATAATTTTTTTTCTGTTACAAAATTTTGATCATTTTTTACCATTTTAAAAAAATGCAAGGATCACAGCTAGGAGATGGCTCGATCAGCAAAGTGCTTGGCGTGCAAGCAGGAAAACCTGAGTTCGATCCCCACCACTCACATTTTTAAAAGCAGACCATGGTGGCACACATTGCAATCCTGATACCGGGAAACCAGATATCTGGGGCTTGCTGACAAGCCTCTCTAGTCTAATTTGGGAGCCCCATGCAGAGGACCCTGATTCAAAAACAAAAATAAATGCCTCCCAAGGAACAAAGGCAGGGTTGACCTCTGGGTTCTACATGTGCACACATATACAGGCACACACACACACAAGCACACACACGTGCAAACTAAAGACAAAATAATAATAAGTGCACATATTAAAATGCTGTAATGAAACCCATTGTTTCATATAATAAGTATTCACTACAAAATAAAATCTATTTATCAAATCAAAAAGTCCATTTAAACATATCCCAATTGAATAATCCTACCAAGGAATTTTAAAGAAAAGCAAAGGGCACATTTAACACTCAGACCTTATCACCAATACGGAAACAGGAAGTGGTGTGGAAGAAGGCAGTGGAGCAAGGCTGGCTGATCCTGGATGTGGAGGCTAGCGTTTCTGTCTCTCGGGACTGGTCTGTGGGAGGATGCAAGGGTACAGATGTCAGAGAAGCCGGGATATGAGACATGATTGGGAGGAAATGCAATGGAATAACATGGCAGTGGATGACGGAGGCCGGTGGCTGCGTTCCATGTTGCTGCCAGGAAGGACCTGTCAGCACCCTGAGTAACAAAGGGACTCAGCCCACAGTGCACCTGGGCACACTGCTAAGAAGACAAGCCAGCCGGCTGCACTTCAGGCTAAATCGTGGATGCAAAAAGCCAGAAAACAGAGCGATTGGTTTACTCAGCCCTGTAGTCAGAACTGCAAAAAAAAAAAAATAATAATAATAATAAGCACACGCTAGTTAGAATAATCCTCCATTAATATTTACAAACTTCAGGTACTGTGTGGAACATCTAATCCCCAGCCACCAGGAGATAGGGGCTTTAATATGCAGCACAGCTTTGCCAGGCCTTTCTCTCAAACTTTCTTTAATTGAAAATAGTGCCTCGGCCCAAGGTCCTCCCACTCCCCTGCCCGCTGCACGGAGGCTCAAGTTTCAAACTGGAATTAACCAAGCCACCTCTTTTATTTTCTCCCTGTTGAACTTTGGTAACTTGATTTTTTTTTTCACAGCTGTTGAAGTTCCCTTGCTGTTTTCAGAGAAACAGAACTATCTTTGTGAAGGTTCTGCTGGGGAAAGCAGAACCATGCAGGGGCTTGCTATTGTGTTTCATCTCTTAGAGGCCAGGCCTAGCTCTAGCACTATGCATGCTCCTCCAGGATCTTCAGGATAATCCCAAACAGATGCTAAGGAGCCCAATAAGGTGTGTGTGTGTGTCTATGTGTGTGTGTGTGTGTGTGTGTGTGTCTGTGTCTCTCTGTGTGTATGTCTATATGTGTGTGTGTGTGTGTGTGTGTGTGTGTGTGTGTGTGTATCTGTGTGGGTGTCCATCTGTGTGGCTCTCTGTGACTATGGCTCTGTGTGTGTCTATGTGTCTATGTGTGTCTCTATCTTGAGTGTGTATGTGTCTATGTGTCTCATTTGTGTGTCTCATCTGTCTACTTGTGTCTGTGTGTGTCTATGTGTGTTATTTGTCTATCTGTATGTCTCTCTGTGTGCCTATGTGTCTGATCTGTGTGTCTGTCTGTCTGTCTGTCTCTCTATGTGTTTTTATATGTCTCTGTGTGTGTCTATGTCTCTGTGTTTTTGCCTCTGTGTGTGTCCGTCCATGTGTGTGTGCATACACACATATGTGTACCCATGTGTATGTACAAGCATGTGAAAGGCAGACGTTGGCATTGGCTGTCTTCCTCTATCATCCTCCATCAGAAGTTTTTGAGCGTCTCTTCATTGCATCTGAAGCTTTTTTTTTTCAGTTGAACTGTCAGACCGTGAGCTCCCAGGAGTCACCAACCTCTGCCCTTCTCAGTGCTGGGATCACAGTGTACACTTAGACAGCCCGCGGTGCCGGGATTCAGACCCAGATGCTCATGTCTGCATAGCAAGCCCTTGCATACTGAGCCAGCTTCCCAGTCTCAGTGGGACTTTTCATCTTGTGGAGCTCTATAATGGCTCAGAAACAGAAAGGGGATGTTATGTTGCTATTAGGAGGCCACTTTGGAGTCTTGATCTCTAACTTGAAAAGCCTGTTGTGGGGCTGGGGTTTGAAGGGTGCTTTTATTGACATGACGAGTCATTTGTACTTGGTAACTCTCTGTAGTCCTGTTAGAGGATAAAATGGTTTGAATGAGAAATGTCTCCCAGAGGCTCTGGCATTTAGACCCCTGGTCCTCAGTTGATAATACTGTCTGGAAGGTTATGGACCCACTGAGAGGTGCAGGAAACTGGAGGAGGGGTGTCACTGGGAATAGGCTTTTACCCTGTGTCCTGATCTCTTCCTCTCCTCCCCCCACCCTCCCCTCACCTTCTTCCTCTCTCCCTCCCCTCCCCCCTCTCCTCCCACTCCTCCTCTCTCCTTGTCTCCCTCTCTCTCTCTGTTTCATCCCTGCGGTTCAGATGTGAGTTCTGAGTTTGCTGTTCCAGTCGCATGCCTGCTGCTTCCCACCATGCCTCCCTGCCACCGTGTGCTCTTCTCCTCTGGAACCATAAGCCCTTCTTCCTATAAGGCTACCTTGGTCATGGTGCTTTATCACAGCAACAAGAAAGTAGCTAGTATAGAAGGCCTGGCTGCCTCTGGAAGAGATGGTGCTCCTATTTCTTTGCCTTTTCTAGAGTTAGCCCTATCTGTGAGCATGTGCTCACACCACTGTATGACTTCCAGATGCTCCAGACAAATCATAGCCACGACTTCCCACGTCCCTCCTATCCCGGAAAGATGGTTGGCATTTAAGAGTGTTTGCTGTGCTTCCGGGGGACCCAAGTTCAGGTCTCAGCACCCACATCAAGCAGCTCACCCCTGTAACTCCAGTTCCAAGGGACCTGATGCCTTCTTCCAGCCTCTGAGGGTACCCCCACAAACGTGCATTTACACATACATATACTTATAAAATAAAAATAAATAAATCTTTAGTTAAACAGCCCCCTGTCTTCAACCATTTTCAGGCTGCTTGGTGGAAACTACAGAAACTCCGGGGTTTGATAACTCAGTGACTGTCTTTATGATCACTGCCATAATCAACTAAGTAGGCACATGGATTAAAAAAACAACTAGGAGATTAGGCAGCATCTGTGTGTGTCGGCGTCACCCCCTATTGTGATGCCACTAACCCCGGAGTCTTCCATCAGAGTGAAATCATGGAGAGCTCTGTTGCCGATATGTAGCTTATAACAGTTCTAGGATATGTAACCTATAGCAGTTATATGTTGTGTAACCTGTAACTGTTATATGATGTATAGCTTGTAACAGTTACATGTTGTATAGCCTATATCAGTTATATGTTGTGTAACCTGTAACTGTTATATGATGTATAGCTTGTAACAGTTACATGTTGTGTAGCCTATAACAGTTACATATTGTGTAGCCTATAGCAGTTATATGTTGTGTAACCTGTAACTGTCATATTTTGTATAGCCTATAACAGTTACATGATGTGTACCCTGTAACAATTCTAATTCTGCTATAAACTTCCTGAAGATGTACCAGCAGGACAGTCGCTTCTCTTGTTGATGTCTTGTATCCATGCTCATGGTGGCACCCTGCGGGAAGTGGGTGCAGTCCCATGGGCCAAGATGGTTATTCCTCATGATCCGGATCTGTCAGCCTATCTGTGACCGACCTGAGCTCGTGCCTGGAACATGTGTGATTCTGATTGGATGAGGTGGTGTGGAGCGAGATGAGGTCATTTGACGCTACTGTATAAATATAGCCCTTGCCCTAAGTAAAAAAAACAGCTGCAAAAGCTGTAAGTGAAAAAAGCTGTGGAGTGAGCTACAAGTAAAAAGGAAGCTGTGGAAGATGCGGAAGATGCGTGAACCCATCTTGGTGTCTGTGTCATTCTTGTCTTTGCGCCGCCTGAGTGCAGGCTGTGCCAAGTGGTGGCTCGTACAGGGAAATTTTGGTAAGCAGCGGTAAGGAAATTTTGGTAGGCAGTGGTAATTAAAGAAAGCACAGGCCTGTCAGGTTCCTGGGGAAAAAGGGACAAAACACTAGGATCTTAGAAGTAGAGACGAAGGGAATTCCATACGGAGAAATTTTGTTAAGCACTAAGGTTCTCAGGAATAGAGACGAAGGGTAAAGAAAGCATAGGCCTGAAAGGTTCCCCGGAAAATAGGGGACGGAGCACTAAAGTTCTCAGAAATAGAGACAAAGGGAATTTTAGCAACATGGGTTCAACTGCATCTAAAATGAAAGTAAAAATGGTGTACGGGGAAATTTTGGTAAGCAGCGGCAAGTAAAGAAAGCCAGCTAATTCTTAAGGGTATAAAGGTGGGGCTAGGAGATTTTGGTAAACAACCTGATGTAAAACAGATTGAGGTACTTGCCTCCACTAATTTGCTTCAGGTTGTCATGAGAAATCCTATGATATACCCCAAAATTACCCGGACTGAGCCAACCCCAGGTGCTGTTAATGTATTTACTGATGGATCCAAAGGCGGCGTGGGAGTAGTTTATGTTGAAGGAAATCAACCCCAAGCTCATGTATTTCCCTATCAATCTGCACAAGCTGTTGTTGGAGCAGTTAGTATTTGCTTCCTGCATTATTCATATGTCAGGAATGTGTGTAACCTCTGTTCAGTATCAGAATTTTTCCAGAGCTGCAAATCTGTCGCGTGCAATTGGTGTGATGCTGCTAGGAAATTAGAGTCATGATCTTGACACAAAGATGAAGGAATTGCGAGCATCGATTGTTGCCGTGAACAACACCCATGTGGAGATTGCAACTGCAAAGCAATGGCTGGAGATCATCCAGGGAACTGTGGGACTCTTAAAAAATTGGGGAGGGATAGCCTTTTGAGCACTCCTCCTGACTGTTGTGTGTGGAGGAATGCTTTGGTGGATAGCATGTATGCGAAGGCGGCACAGGGCTGATAAATGAGCCTTAGCGCAGGCTATGGCAGCCTTGGAAGCAGGAACATCCCCCCAATGTTGGCTCAACATGCTGGATCAGTAATCAATGATGGGTAAGACCCTCATGTGTGCATACCAACCTAAGACAGGATGGTGAAAGTGAGTTCGTCACTCCCATGACAGGTAAGGATGTGGCATGGATGGGGCAACCTAAGACAGATGCTGATCCCAGAGCTACTAATAAAACAAAAGGGGGGAGATGTGGGAAGCAGGTGCGGCCACATGGGCCAAGATGGCGCCCTGGCCCATTGCCAGGCCCCGTGAAACCCGCATGTTTACTGCCTTGCCTGAACATGTGCAGTGAAACTGCATGTGTAAGCTGCCTGCCAAATTAGATTATTCCTCGTGATCCTCGTGATCTGTCAGCCTATCTGTGACTGACATGAGCTCGTGCCTGGAGCGTGTGTGATTCTGATTGGATGAGGTGGTGTGGAGCAAGATGAGGTCAGTTGCTGCTACTGTATATATATAGCCCTTGCCCCAAGTAAAAAAAAAAAAAAAGCTGTAAGTAAAGAGGAAGCTGCGGAAGCTGTGTGAGCCCATCTTGGTGTCTGTGTCGTTCTTGTCTCTGCGGGTCAGAGACTGCTAGCACCCAGGTGTCTGTTAACTGAGAAACTAGAAATTACCAAAGCCCTTGCCCACTGGTTGATGTGGTTTCTACACATAATACTTGCTGATTATGGAAAAATACAAGAGTTGACCTGAGCTTTCAAACAGTACCCTAAGTGTACTCCCTAAACTCAATTCCCAAAGGTGACTTCAAAATAAGGGTCATATGACCTAACTGCTGTGGGCAGTGCACTGAATTGTGTACCTCGGAGAAAGCCAGGGCTTCAGCATGACAAAGGGTGCTAAGCATGTTATATTTGTGCTAAGAGCTGGGGGCTTCCATTCACTCTGGGATTTCATAGCCCATCTGGAAAGGGAAGATTCTCCCCTTGAGGAACCATTTATGTCTCTGCCAAGCAAATGTCCTCTCAAGTCACTTTGAGAAGTATCCAAGAAGGCAATTTTGCAAACTGTACATCTTATGTGAGTGTTGGAGATCAGCACAGCTTTGAATGTGGCCAGCTCAAATTCATTGGCTTATGTCAAATGTCTTAAGTTGTTGGGATTTATTTTAGCATTTTATGTGTGTAAATGTTTGCCAGCATGCATGCCTGTGCACTATGTGAGTGCCTAGTGCCCTTGGAAGCCAAAGAAGGCATTGGGTCTCCAGAGAATGGAGTTACAGATGTTTGCGGGCCACCACTATCATATGGGTGCTGGGAATTGAACCCGGGTCCTCTAGAAAAAGTAACCAGTGCTCTTAAGCACTGGCCCATCCCTCTGACCCCAACATTGTAATTTTTTAAACCCTGTTTATTAGTGCCTGGGTATAAACTTTGTAGATGACAGCATAATGTTTCAATGTCACAAGGTTGGTCATGCCTGAAGCATCAATGAGCAACAGCCCACCCCCTACTTACTTTATTTGGCCTGCACTTTCACATGACTGAAGAATCCAGCTGTGTAACACATGAATATAATATAAAATTTTAACTTTAGTGCCCATAAGGAAGGGGTTCAAGGTGTAGTTGTGCCACTATCGGTCACCATTTGTCCACTGCTCTCCTCATGCAAGGATCACACGACCATCAGAGGGAGAAATTACCTCTGGCCTCCTAGAGAATGAGTTTGCAGATCCTGATCTAGCATAGCACCTTTTCATGAAACGAAATAAAAGAGAATAAAAAAAAAAAACTAACTTTTAGCCTGTGTCAGACTTGAGGAGGATAACTAACTAATGTTTCATGGGACAAATGATTCAACGAAATGGATGGGTGAGCCACATTCAGATCATGCCTCACCATATAAAAATGCATTGCTCACTGGAAATCAAGTCCCCCCAGAAAATTCTTTTAATGATTCTAGAAGCAGATCAGAATCCACCTGTGGCTGCACCTCCCATGGAAGGCCACTATGAGAGACTGAAAGATGGTGAGCCAAGGAGAAAATGGAGCAAGAACAAAAGAGCGGGCCTTGGAATCTGACTGGTTGCAGCCACAGAAAAGATGTTTTCCAACAAGGAAGATGTGGAGCTGGGGCTGGAGACAACAGACAGCTGATAGACAAACAGAGGCCTATGATGCAGAGGCCCTGGACTCCATCTTCAGCAATGCATAAACTGAGAGTTCTGTTGCATGCCTGTAGTCCCAGCATGCAGAAGGCAGACAAAAGAGGGTCACAAGTTCAAAATCAGCCTCAGCTACACAGTTTGTTAAATGCAGCTTGTACTAAATAAGACCCCATAGAAAGAGGAAGAGAAAATAAATGAAGAGAAGAGGGAAAGGATGAAAAGAGGGAAAGAGATGGGGAGGGAGAGGAAAGAAAGAGATGAAGTTACTTAGGTAGGCAGTGTCACCATCACAGAGAATATCTGCCCTTCTATGGAGACAGTTTGTCTGAGACTCCTCAAAGACGGCTTCATCTCTGCAGTGACGTTCCATCGCTCCTCAACCTAAGCTTGTCAACGCTGGAAGGACTCAGAATAAAGAGACACCGACTCCAGCCTGGAAGCATTCATAACTGAACAACCGCGCTGTGCACAACAATAAACACTGTTATCATAACAAAGTCATTTCATCCAATGAAGAACTGCACGGGGCCCACTGAGATGATTTCTTTGGTGTTACTGTGACAGAGTGCCTACCAGAAACAACTCATGGTCTCAGAGGATTATGCCCATCACAGTGGGGAAGACATGGCAGGGCAGCCCAGTGCCTGTGGCAGAGGCTGCTCAGTTCATGACAGGCCAGAAAGAGGAGAGCTAAGCAGGAATCAGAATTGGGGGCAGGACCTTGCAAGGCTTACCCGGGGCATCAGTCCAGCTTCAGCAAAGCAGGTCTCATCTCACCTCCCAAAATAGCATTGGCACCTGGTTGGCAAGAGTTCAAAGTCTGAGCCTCATGGAACATGTCTAAGCGTAAGTAACACCGGCCCATTATATCTATCCCTCAAAAGAGCCCATTGCTTGGAAATAATTGTGCCCTGGATTTCCTACTTCAAAATACCGAAGCACAGAGGGTATAGGCAGTTCGGCTACTGTGACCCAGCAAGGTGAGCCAGGATCTCAAACCGGGAAATCCAAACTGGCCCTTCAGATCTCCTGTCTCATCAATTCATGGCTACTGAAAAAGAAAATTAAAAAAGAAAGAAAAGTCACTGAACCCAATGGTGATAAAGTCCCAGATAAATAGATTTTTCTCGTGGAGATTGTCCTGTAGTGATAATGCGACAGCCACCAAAATCATAAACAATGCTCAATAATACTACTCAACAACTCCATAAGCTAGAAATGTAACCTCACCCATGTGGCATCGTCTCCAGACTTGAATGATGGAGGCATAACTAGAATTGCCTTCCCAGCCCCACCCCGTGTCTTTACCTGATACCCAGCCTAAAGGATGGTTTTTCCAATAAACATTTTGTGCCACCTCTCTGCCTCCTGCCAGAGGCGGCTCTGTGAAAGCTGCAGCCTTCCTAACATGATTCATCAGAAAAATCATGGGGGAAAAGGCCTTTCCGTCTGATATACCGAGCTCTCTTAAATTTTGCAGCAGCTCCTTCCAGAATGCCCTGGCTAGCCCCATCCGTGAACTGGGGTGCAGGATAAATCACTGAGTCATATTATAGAAATCCTGTGTGTCCACCCAGACACAAGTTGGCCAAGCCAGAAGCCTGACGTGCAGTCCGAGCTGTTCAGGGAATACTGTAATTCTTTACAAAACACAGTTCTTGTAGGTATGTTGACTCCCATGTGATATTTCCAAGGAGGCTGGAAACCCAGATCATCTATCATCCAGATGCTAGATCAATAGAGTAAGTCTGAGAAGATGATACAAAAAATGTTTAAAAAATTAAACAGAGGATTGCATACTTTATATACAGCCCAATTCCCAATTTTACGCTTTAAAAAAATCAAGATTAAGAAAGGAAAAAAACGTCAATATCTCCTGGTGCTCTCTTCTTAGACACCATTCAAAAAGGAAAGCATTTGTGCTCGTTAGACAAACAAACCTAAAACGGGAAAAGGTCAATGGCTTTTACCGGTCTTCCCCTCTTCAGTTTTTCGTCTCTTTCTTTAGTGGCTGTCATGCACACTGTCCTGGCAAGAGTCTGAGAAATTAACACATCACTAGGACTTACCTTGGGAGATTTAACTTTTGATAAACAACAAAGTGGGTTAGCGCTGCACTGGCTATTTTTAATCCACCTTATGAGTGTGCTTTTTTTATTGCTTTATACAGCATATCTGATTCCCTCTAAGCACCGACAGAAAACCCAATCCAGCTGTCATTTGTTGCCCGGTCGCATCTATCATCCCACGACCTGGCAGGTCTAGTCTATGAGGCCGAGGGGAAAGGAGACAGGAGGCAGAGTCAAGGACTGTCACATGGGAGGCGGAAGAAAAAAGAACTTGTCACAATTATTTATGACTCTTGCTGGGGCCCATCATAGGACACATAAGCCCACAGTTCGGTTTGGAGCCCCCTCGCCACGCAGCTCCCCCACCGAAGTGGGATGCGAGCTGCCCTGCTTTACACATACAATTTCCCGAACAATGCTGAGCACTTGTGAAGTGACAGTGACAAATGCCAGGGTGGCGGCAGCTCTGTGGGCCGCTGTGAGCAGGAGGGCGCCAGGTATCAGGAGAACAACCACGTGAAATGCCCCAGCCTCCTGCATTCCGCACTTCCTTCCTTCCTCGCAAAAGACCTCATCCTTCCTGCCACTTTGAAGTACCGTGGGAAACAGATATTTATAAAGAGTATGGAACGGAGTGTTCCAGCCCAGATTTGGCTACAGGAACCCATGTTTGTCTTCCTCTGAACGGAATAGGCGTTTGAATCTCTCACTACCTTCCCAAGCACCCCTGTGTACTCAGATGGAAGTGTCATGATAGTGAGACTCTATCTGTAAGGGCACCTTTTGACACCCACTAAATATCCTCCCTCTGGGCCATTGGTTCAATTACTTCTTTGCATCTGAATGCATTTGAAAAAGCAAGTGCAGGCTGATGGTCATTTTCTCCAGTTCTCTGATCTCAGACCTGCTGCAAGGCCCCTTGGTTTGGGCAGTCTCTGACCTTTGACCCATGAGAATTCTCCATCAAGAAACTCCATCAGCGATCTCACTCTCCGACAGGGCATGGCCACATGAACAGCTGAGCTTGCAACGTTTAAGATAATTAAACATAAAATGGAAGTCCAGCCAATAAATGACTTTGGCGCACTTTGTGGGGCGACATTAACCTAGGACCTGCGTGTAGACCTCAGGCACTGTGGTATCACCTACTCAGGCTCCAAAGATGAGCCAAGGCAAAGACCTTAATTAAAAATAATAGGGACAGATGGCCCGTAATACGCTGGAAGCTAAATCGGAAATTAATACAAAGAAGAATAAAACCCATGAATAAATGTGCCCAGGACCCTCAGGAAGACTCCAACAATCTGCTTAGAACTCACTAAACCAAAACTCGACCCCTTTGGTCTTGTAGCAGTGTCGGAAGTCATAATAGAGAGAAGATGCTCTCTCACCTAGGTGAGACCAGCCTCTCATTACAGGCCAAAAGAAACCACACTGTACGATGCAGTCACTACCACAGTACGTGTGGAACCCTGTGCACCCCTGTCTCATGATTGGTGTGGAGGTGGCACCATGGGCTTAAGATTTTAAGAAGTAGAAAAGCTCATAGGCATCTCTGAAGATTCCTCCATACCCTGGGATTCGCAGTGTTGTGTTAAATTCTGGCATCTCTCCTGTCCACCCTCCTTCATCTCCTTGGGCTTGCCCAGGTCATGTCTACCAGGTGGCTTTCTTTTCAACACTGTGTTTTAATATCTTTAGGCTGAATATAGATCTGACAGAGCGTGAAAGTCGTCACCTCTCTCCCGCTTTATTCGCCCCTTCACACCCGTGTGGCCTCTGAAGATGTGTTTCTTCATGACACCTCTTTCCCATCTTTTCTATTACTTTCCCATGGTCCTATCACGTATAGAAAATAAGGAAGTGACCTTCACACACACACACACACACACACACACACACCCTATACTTGTTCCCTTTCCAAATAGGTGCAGTTCCATCACTCTGCCACCTCCCAATGTCTATACAGGAAAATGGACTTCCACTTGAGGCAGAGAACAGACCTGTACCCAAGACGCACATTCCCCAGTAAACAGCCGTTGCACCCAAATTCTCATCTAGCTGCCTGCAATGTAGTCGATGTGTCCAACTCACTTCCTGAGGCAATCATGAACTATCATGATGCAGGCCTCTCTCAGAAGGATTCAGAGGCTGTCCTTGTCTTCAGAACTGCCTCTTGCCCTTAGAAGGAGAGAACTGACCCAGGCAAAGACCTGGAGACCAGGAGTATTGACAGAGTGCTGAGCAAGGGTGCATGGGCTCCAGGGTGGTATTTTAGTTGCAGAAAGCAAAGGGGTGTGGTCAAGCAAATTCGAGTGTGGCAGCGAGGTCACTCAACATGGAGACCTGCCCCCAAAGAGCTCAGAGATCTCTCTCGGGAAATGACAGCGGCCAAGCTGGGTCCTGGACAACCAGGTGCAACCACTCACATTGCTGACTAGTCATACTGTCCCCTGCAACGAGGGTCACATGAACCAATGTAGGGGAACAACCTCATATGGACTTAAAGGGCCTCATCAGTACCTGAGCATGAGAAGAAAAGCGGTGACACACCCTAAATGTCACTCAAGCGCAGATCAAGGGCAGTGGAGTCAGAGAGACATGGGTTCAAATCCTGACCTTGCACCCATTTCTAATGGCTTCAGTTGTTCTCCTTCTCGGACTTGGCTTCTTCACTATGAAAGCCAGATGACACTACCTGGTTAACCAGGGCAAGATAACCAGGGTAAGGGCAAGATCATGTCGCCTTTACATAGGCACAGAAGTGCTCAGTTGATGCCAAATTTCTCTTTACCTAACACGTGTCTGTCATCCAGACAAAAATGGAAGGAAAAAGGTAAGAATATAATGAAGACAGCCACAGCCCTCCCTTAGAAGGCTGTGAAGCAAAGCCGTTTGTGTTTGAACAGTGCCTTGGGGTTTGCTAAGCAGCTCTGTGCTGGCTGTCTCACTAAATACTGGGGTGACCTGGTGACCAGAGCCAAGGTGACAACCTGCAGCAGCAAGTACCTCTTTTACAACAGCGTACATCTTAGGCATATCCCCTCTGTTTTTTTTAACTAACCTACAGCTTAAAAGTGGTATATGCTTCTTTGTGTTAACAAGAGAGTAGTCTCACCTTTTGCTTACATTCTTGCCATGGTTAGAATATGCTTGGCCCAGGGAGTAACACTATTTGGAGGTGTGGCCCTGTTGGAGTAGGTGTGTCACTGTGGGCATGGGCTTTAAGACCCTCCTCTTGCCTGCCTGGGAGTCAGTATTCTGCTAGCAGCCTTCAGATGAAGATGTAGAACTCTCAGCTCCTCCTGCACCATGCCTGCCTGGATGCTGCCATGCTCCCGCCTTGATGATAATGGACTGAACCTCTGAACCTGTAAGTCAGCCCCAATTAAATGTTGTCCTTATAAGATTTGCCTTGGTCATGGTGTCTGTTCACAGCAGGGAAACCCTAACTAAGACAATCCTTAAGCCTACTCTATAGACATTACATGGAATACCTTATAGTAAAAATATAAATGCCAGGGCTGGTTAGATAGTTCAGTGGGTAGAGGCGCTTGCTGCTCTAAGACTGATAACCTGAGTCTGACCCCCAGATTCCACACAGTAGAAGGAGAGAACTGACTCCCACAAATGACACCCCTCTCTCTACACAGGGATCATGACCTGCACACATACACTAAATAAATACATGTCATAAAAATATTTTAAAATGTATAAAATGGCTAGGTGTTTTTTAAAACTACTGGAAAGAAAAAAAAAATAAAAGGAGGGGAAGACAAACGAACTAACAGACAATGACCAGCTTGCCCTTGCTCTGACGTGTGCAAACCTTAGTCCCATTGGCTAAAATATGTTGTCAGATGTACCATGTATCTTTCAAAAGTGGCAAAATTCCTCAGACTATTGACACTGGGAGGGGAGGTAATGGGGGATCAGTACTCTTTTATCTACATTTGCTACATGTCTAGTAATTTCTACAGCCAAATGTTGTACTTACTGCCGATGGCACTTCAGTTCACTCCTTTTTAATGCGTCTTCTTGTGGGCAGAAGAGAATTCTCTGAAAACAGTGTCCTTGACAAAGAGAGCCTGTGACAAACCCCTTGACCTGAAGTCTCCATCCCTCACCACCAGCTCGCTTTCTGCCCTTTTTATAACACAATACTAAAGATTTAAGGAAATTAATTCATCGTGCCTTGATGTCTTGGAACTACCCTAGGTGTCCCTGTGCAACAGAAGAAACAAAAGAGCCGGGCGTTGGTGGCGCACGCCTTTAATCCCAGCACTCAAGAGGCAGAGGCAGGTGGATTTCTGAGTTCGAGGTCAGTCTGGTCTACAAAGTGAGTTCCAGGACAGCAAGGGCTACACAGGGAAACCCTGTCTCTAAAAAACAAAAACAAAAGCAGAAGAAACAAAAGTGTGTCCCTTTGTATGACTAAGGCTCAGCCCCCTCTCATCCCAAAGGTTCATGGGGAGTGCATGAGACTTGTTAGGTCCTCGGGGAGAATAAAGGGGGTATAGGCTTCTGTTTGGGAGTATGCTGGTCTATTCTTTTATCTTATGTTTTTGTCTTGATTCATTTCATAGGTTTTGTCTTTTGACTCAAATTCTCTAACTATTTTTTTAATGGAGAAAATTCAACAACAGTGAATAGAAGAAACTGCACACAAACTTTGTCTGTCTCCTTCATTCTTCTTCCTGCCTTCATCCTTTCTATGTGCATCCACCACTGTTTACTCTACGTGCATCCACCACTGTTTGCTCTACGTGCATCCACCACTGTTTACTCTACGTGCATCCACCACTGTTTACTCTACGTGCATCCACCACTGTTTGCTCTACGTGCATCCACCACTGTTTGCTCTACGTGCATCCACCACTGTTTGCTCTACGTGCATCCACCACTGTTTACTCTACGTGCATCCACCACTGTTTGCTCTACGTGCATCCACCACTGTTTGCTCTACGTGCATCCACCACTGTTTACTCTACGTGCATCCACCACTGTTTACTCTACGTGCATCCACCACTGTTTGCTCTACGTGCATCCACCACTGTTTACTCTACGTGCATCCACCACTGTTTGCTCTACGTGCATCCACCACTGTTTGCTCTACGTGCATCCACCACTGTTTACTCTACGTGCATCCACCACTGTTTACTCTACGTGCATCCACCACTGTTTGCTCTACGTGCATCCACCACTGTTTACTCTACGTGCATCCACCACTGTTTGCTCTACGTGCATCCACCACTGTTTACTCTACGTGCATCCACCACTGTTTACTCTACGTGCATCCACCACTGTTTGCATCTTCTGTAGCTTCTGGATCATCACGTCATTTGTTATTTCTCTATTACTGTGATGAGACACCACAGCCAAGGCAACATACAGAAGAAAGAGTTTACTCTGGGTTTCATGGTTGAGAGAGTTTGGGGTCCATGGTGATGGAGCAAAGTCATGGCAGGGGGAACAGCTGGGAGCTCACAATTTGCTCCACAAGCTGGAGGCAGAGATGGCACTTGGGGTATAGCAAGAGTCTTTTGGAACCTCGAGGGTTGCTCCCAGTGACCCACCTCCTCCAACAAGACCACTGGGGACCAAATATCCAAATATATGGCCCTATTGACCACCCTCATTCAAACCATCAGACCCTCTAGCATTGCTTCTATATAAGTTCTCCAGCCATGCACTGTTCCATTGATCTTCACAGCAGTCCCACCAGGGAGACTATTACATCATGTACAGATTCAACCATGTGAGTCAACACAAGAGAAGAACAAGAAACAAAAATGGTGGTCTAGCCTAGTAGGTTGGTGGGTGTCTGTGATCCCAGCACCCCAAAGCTGAAGGATCTTGGGTTCAAGGCCAGCCTGGGATACGTAGTAAGACCTTGTCCCCAAACAAGCAAATGGCCAAACAGAAGCACTAGCAGCACCGCTGATTCCTACCCGAGTCTATTTCTCATATGTGCTGCCTGTTTTGTGGAGTACATTGTCAAGTGCTCAACTCTGTGTAAGTCATATTCATGACACATGTGTGCTCTGCTTACAACATTATTAAAGATCTCCGACAGAACACTCTACTAAGTGTGAGCTCCTTTAAAATGTAACAGATAAGGAAGCTGTTTTATTACATATTGCAATGGGTGAATTTAGGGGTGCTCTGCAGCTCACACAAGAACAAAGCGTCCTTGCTCAGCTCACGTGTAAACAGCCATGCTGGAGAGATGTTACGGGTGTGACTTCTTACGTTCCTGGAGGACACGATCTCACAGTGAACTCCCTGAGCCTCGCTTACACTTTTTCAGACCTCTCCTCCACTGTGAACCCTGGGCCTTAGGTGTAGGAGTCATGATGTAGATGTTGGGGGCTAGACTCTACAATCCTGCATTTTGATTGGTTGGGGCTTTCTATAATGGTCTCTGTTGCAAAGAGAAGTTTCCTTGATGAGGGGTGAGGACTACATTCATCTGTGGGCAGAAGGACAACAGACATGCGAACATGGAGGAAGGACAAGAGACATGTGAACATGGAGGAAGGAAAGTTCAGGAGGTCTCAACCCTACACAACCATGGGCAACTAAGGAATGAGACTGGGAGACATAGTCTTCCTGAGGGAAGAGCACACTGTCCTCTAATACTAGGTGGTCAGCTCTGGAAACATGCATACGATTAACGTTATATGGTCTGAGCAGGTTGTACTTATGCATGTAGGAATATAAATATAGGTGTAGATATAGACATAGATGTGTAGATAGATAGACTGATACATACGTACATACATACATACATACAAACACACATCATACATACATACATACATACAAATATACATGGATGGATGGATTGATAGATGCATGAACAGATAGATAGATAGATAGAGAGAGAGAGAGAGAGAGAGAGAGAGAGAGAGAGAGAGATACAGATGGAGTAGACAGATAGACAGATAATACATTTACATGTAGCTGTGACTGATGAAGAAAGAGGCCATGAATTCGAAAGAAAGTAAGGAAAGGTGTATGGGGGAGGAGCTTGAAGGGAGAAATGGGAAGGGGAAAATGATGTAGTTATATTATAATCTCAAATAATAAAAGAAACAGTTTTCAACTAGCAAAACTGGAGTCTGTATAAGGGAAGAGGCCAAACTAAAATGGGAATGGCGGCTCACCCAACCCTAGACACCCAACAATTGTGTCCTTTAAAAAAAATGTATCCATGAAAATTATCATGAGGTTCACTTTGTGCTGCTCATGCATTCCTGGACATGTGGCCTTTTCTGGAACAAGGTCACCCCACCACAGGCTGCACTTGAGGCTCCCTTTCCCGGCAGCCATCAGTTGTCAGTAGCTCCACCCTGGAATTTTGTCTGTAGAAAAAATACATTTAATGTGGGCACTTTAAGAATTCCTTACTAATACCTTATTGTAAGATTTCATTATCTGCAGGATTTTTTTTAAGCTCCAGATTTTATTCCCCTCCCAGTCGACCCTCAGACTGTTCCACCTCCCATACCTCCTCCCTGCCCCGTCTCTAAACTCCCTAGGGCCTCCTATCTGCAGGGTTTTTTTTTTTTTATAAAATAACTTCTGAAAACTAGGGGGGGGGGGTTACTATAAAGATATCAAAAAACAAGCTTTTAGTATCACCTATTATTTCAAAACAAAGCAAAACGGCCAATGTGCTATGATGGAAGAGTGGCGTTTGCCAGGAGGCGTGGCTTACTTTAGTTCTCCATGCTGTCCATCGAGACTTTCCTGGGTGAGCCAGTCTTGTGAAGAGGATTTTCCAGGAATAGAAATAGAACCCCCCAAAAAAGTCAAAGAAAGAAATGGTCTTGTTTGTAGTAAATATGTGTAGGAAATGAGAGAAAGGAAGAGACAGGAAGGAAAGAAGAAAAGAAGGGACAAAAGATGGAGGGAGGGAGAGAAGGATAGAGGGAGAGAGGGAGGGAGGGAGGGAGGAGGGAGGGAGGGAGGGAGGGAGGGAGGGAGGGAGGCCAGAAAGGTAGCTAATGTCACAGACTATCAGACATGAGTAGTTACAGTACATTCTAATTTGTATCTTTCCTCTAGGTATGTAAAACCTTTCATTTTTCTCTTGAGTGTAAATCTCCTGCATTAACTTAATGATATTCAATATATTACATATAATAAAATATATAAATTATTATATATTACATATAATAAGATACACATTCTGGGGTTGGCGGTGCGGATCAGGAGGTAAAGGTGCTTACCATCCAAACAGGCGACCTGACTTCAGTCTCTGGTGCCCACAGGAGGGACGAGGAGAGAAATGACTCCACGGGCTTTTCTCCTGACCGCCACTCGGGTGCCATGGTATGTTCCTGCACACATGAAATGATGGTAATGACAAACAAAAGTCTTTGATACCTTGTCCCCTAGAGCAGTGGTTCTCAACCTGTGGGTCCCAACCCCCACAGGAGTCGCGTATCAGAGCTCCTGCATATCGGCCGTTTACATTATGATTCATGACAGTAGCAAAATCACAATTGTGAGTAACAGTGAAATAATTTTGTGGTTGTGGGTCCCCCACAGAATAAGACACTGTATTAAAGGGTTGCAGCATTAGGAAGGTTGAGAAGCGCTGCCCCAGAGAATGTTTAGCAGTGACTCTGACTGGCCTCTGACTCTTTCCAGCCACCAATTCCCATCCTCACACAAAACTTTGTCCAGAAGTCCAGTAAGTTAGACAGACAAACACCCTGAGGTGGCTGCGGCGGCTGCTGGGTTTGGCTGGCCTGGATCCTGGGTATCTAACCATTGAGAAACCCTTTTGCTGCTCTGAGTCTCTGCGCAGATCACCCTGCCATTGTATTCTCAGGGAACAGTCCCAGAAACATCAAAATACTCAAACTTAGACTTGACTCTCAAAAACACAAGAGTTTTGGTTGGAATTGCTGTGTTGGCAGTTTTGTGTTTAGTGTTCATCTTATCCAGTGACAGATATTGGACTGGGTGTCCGCTCCATTGGGTGATAATGATTTGTTTTGGGGGATTTTTATGTTAAATATAATTAGCTAACAGGAGGTCTGCACAGCGACAGTGCTCACTGCAGCCTTCGGTCACGTGCGATGGTTCTAAGGAGCACTCGGGCACCGCTGCACTGACTCTCTCAAACTTTTATGCAAATTGCATGTATAATAATCCATGATAGACTTTAGCATTCACTGTTCTTCAATTCAAGGAACTGCTGATTTTAAACGCAATTCCACACATTCTTCAATCAAGCATAAGAAAGACAAAATTCTCCCTCCCATAAAAGTTTCAGAGACAGCAACCGATGAGTGGAAATTTGTTTTTCAAAGGAACAAAAGATAAAACAAACTAAAATTTAGATCATAAACCTCTGACTTGCACCCTTTTTTCTTCCACAAAATGTGTTATCACCAAGGATAAAATACCCAAGCATCAGGCTGTCCATTAAAAAGAATCTATCAGATGCCATCTTTGACAAACTTCTGAACATACAATCACTTCCTCAAAGCCCACAGCATGAATTTTTTAAAAACAAATCTGATGCCATTAGAAAGTGACGGATTGACAACTCTGGAGACTCAAGTCTCCCGTCTAACCGCAAGCCGGGTGTGGCATAGACAGAGAGTGTGAGAACTCTCCATCCCTCTCCACTGTCCTGTCTCAAACCAACAAGGGAGACACTTCCAGGGACAAACAGGCTCTGTGGTTTGTGCTTATCTCTGCTCTGTGGTCATTTTCCAGGCAGGCCTCGCTGGATAGGACTTCTTATCCATCAGAGGGGAATAGAGCCTTCTGTTGCTATCTGACCTGGGATGTCTTTCTGACTCCATTGTCCTCGTGTCACCTGGTGCCAAATCAAAACCAATTTTGTCCGTCCCTTGACTCCTCATCAAATCCGAGAAATGCAAGACAAGGGGGTGTGTCCCCATCGGGTGCACCCTCTCTGGAAAAGGACCCTCTTTCTCACTCCCTTGCTGCGGCTGTGGTGAGCCAACCTGAGAAAACTCGACCTCCATGCATGCTAAACTAACGTGATCCCTGGGCTTCTTCCCAACCCATCTTGTTGTTGTTGTTGTTCTTGTTTTGTTGTTGTTTTTTGGTTTTTTGCTTCATGCTCTGAGGCGGGACACCTCACCAAGATGTCTCACCAAGATGCCCACGTTGGCCTCAAACTTACTCTATGACCTAGGCTGCACTTGAACTTACAATTTCTCTCCCTCGGCCACCTGAATAGCTGGAATCCAAAGCATCCACTACTGTGGTGGCTTCTCTTCCTCAACCCCTGAGCCCTGGTAGGATCGCGTTGTGAACACATTTTGCAGGCATGCTACTACAGACATAGCACAGTGGGCAGAAGGTGGGGTGGGTGTGAGACTGTGGCATGCGTTGGCTCTAGCCCGTTATTGGGTATCTACCTGCCTTGCTGATGCTGTCGTGTGCTCACTCTCCCAGGCAAGATGGCTGGCTGCAGGAGGCCTGATGTGAGCCACATTGCTTGGCTTCTGAGGTAATTTACACCCAAGATAGTAGGTTTTAATTTGTTGTGTATGTCTACAAACTCTGCCTCTCTCCTCCCCTTTCTTTGGTTGAAAAGCTGATTATTTATTGCACAATCTAAGAAGTCTGCCGGTTATTAAATTTCCCTTTTCGTTTAGTTTTGAAGCTTTTATGCCTCTGAAACTTATTTACAGGCTGTGTGCACTAAATGACGTATAAAGCACAGTGCTCACCAGAGTGAAATCCTGGGACTCGCTCCTCCCTGGGTCTCAAAGCAGAGTCTGCCCGACTCCTCCCGCCAAAGAAGTCTTGTAAGGTTGAGCTCAGCTTGAGAACACAGCTCCACCAGCAACCCACAAGAATAACCCCGAAGTCCCCAAGGTGTGGCAAGGATCCTGCATGGGCAGAAGAGGCAGTTACACGTCCTTGTGCATTAAGTAGATACTGAAAATAATCCTGACACCGATTGCAATCAAATGTCACCTATGTGGTGGAGAGGGTACATTTAAAAGAAAAACATAATGGCATATATGACTCAAAACAACATAATGAAACCCAATACGTATACCCCATCTTAAAAGCAAATGTTAAAATTATAAAGGAAAATACAGATATTTGTATATTGTTACATACACTGTATATGTATGTTGTTTTAATGAACAGTTATAGCAGAAAAATTTTAAAGCTATATTATCATAGTTTACATGTTTCTTAAAAATTAACTCAATTTTAACATTCTTTTTCATAAACTGGTACTTGGATAATTTCATATATGAGTACTGTATTTATATCATTTGTATTCCTCCAGCTCCTCCCATGTCCACACCTCTCAGATTTGTGGCCTCTTATTCTTCAATTATAATTGTTACATGTGTATATACATATAAATATATATATTTATACATGTATATATACATATAAATAGAACCTGCTGAGTCTGTTTACTGTTGCTCATATGTGTTAAAGTTGACTACTTGGGATTATATAACCTACCAGGAGGCTCATCCTGAAGCCATTAATTGTTGAACACAACAATTATTACAATTATTACAGTTATCACACCGTTTGGGATATATATACTCTAGCATCATCTCTCCCCCACAGCGTCTACACTCCAGCCTCTGAGCCAATCATGTTTTCACCGTTGACACATTGGTTGAGCACCCACTCTCTGTAAGAGATATAAAGACAGAGGGGGAGGGATAAAGCTGTTGTCCTCACAAAACTCCCAGTCTAACGTAGAGGAGACAGGCAGAAATGGATTCCTGATCAAATACACTGGAGTGGGATAAGCAAGCATTGGCATGGAGTCTTCTCCTACAAGTCCTAAAAGGGATAGCCAGTAAAAACCACACTGCTGGAGCTGGCTTTGAACTACAACCACAGAGGCGTCAAAGTGGCTCATGAATGCCAGGACAAGGGGACCCACACAGCTAACTATAAGTGAGCACAGCTGAAAGCAGCAGATGAGATGCAGAGAGTCTGGCAGGGAGGCAGCATAGAAGCTCATGAGGATCACAGGCTTCTGACAACTTTGTGGGGACTGGGAAAATCTCTCCATTTTCCTTGACTTTGCTAACTTAGAAGCAGTGCTCTTTCGTGGTATCTTAGTCCATTCTTGTTTGCTAGACCATAATATCTGAGACTGGCTCATTTATTAAAAGCAGAAATGTCCAGAGTGAAAGTGTCACCATGCACCCTTGAGGGCTTGGGGGTTAATTCAAGATGGATCCTTGAACATAGCGTCCTCGTTAAAACACAGACTTTACATCCAACATGGTGGGATGGATGCAAGTACTCCCTTGAATCCTTTTAAAAAGTCCCTCCCCTTTCTATGAGGGCTTGGCTCACTTCAGAGGCCCCACTTCTTAAAACTTTGAGGAGTTTAACAGATGAATGTACAAGATCCATCCAGGCCACAGCCCATAATAGTTGTGACCCATGGGGCTTTGCATGCAGAAATTGAAAGCTTCCTCCAAAGGACCAAGCAGCTTCTGGGGGTGGATGGCTCGGCAGAGCTATTTCAGAATTGAAAATAGGCCCTCCCAGAGGACGGAATCTAAGATCCGGAAGCTCAGAAATGTAGGAGATTCACAAGGCCTTCCCCTAGTGTTACATAAGAAGTGAACAATCTCTGGGAGAGGGGACTCTTAGGTAAACATGCCTGTAACTGGGGCCAAGAGCCCTGAGAGGCAGCACTCATGAGTCATCACTCATGCTGTGACCAGGCTTCTTGGTAAGGCATGCACCTTGTCATACTCATGCTCTTGTGAGTGACCCTCACCTGTGCCCTGGGTGACCCCAGTAAACTCTCTGGTTCATGAAGCGAGACGTGAATGCGGCCATTTCTTTGGTGTGTTGTTGGCTCCTTGGCTGGGGTGAGCAGGCCTTTGTTCGTGTCTCTCCAGGGAAAGTCACGGCTGCTGCACTTGGAAACTGGACAGAGGGGACCCCCCAGCAACTGTTGTGATCAGGGCCAAGTTATGTACACCTTCTGTCATACATCTGTAGGCCAGATGTGCCACCAGGACACTGGTGTGCCACCCCAGGGTTACCCAGCATCTGAAGGTGATAAGGCACTGCAATGCAGCATGTTTGAGGACTACCAAGAACAACGAAGGCCCTGTAAAGACCTGAGGAACCAACAGCTCTGTCCCTCCCTGAGCTGCCCACCTCACCTGGGGCGGGGAAGTCTGAGTGTCTGCTCTCTAATGCACTACCAAGCTGCCCGAGCTTTGAAAAACGATGCTTCCAAGTCCTGCTTCCCAGCGATGACCACATCCCCCCGAGGTTAATGAGGCCCTTCTTCCCTCCGTAACTCTTCCCGGCTTCTTTGACACAAGCTGGTAATTTAACAGAGCGGGGACTGCACCCATACATTACATTTCCTTAATTGTCACTAGAAAGAATCGCTGGCTTTAAATGCAGATGTAAACAAAAAAGGGGGGAACTTTGTTTAAAAATGAGCCAGAGTTAAGCGCAGAAGTGGAGAGGCTTTTTCTGTGGGCTTTAACCAGGGAAACGCTGAATACACAATGGGTTTTTTTTTTACATTAATAATAATAGAAAACGGTAGATAGTGGTACCTCAGCACAATTCTAATTTAATGAGAAACAATAAAATAGTTTTCCAAGGGGGCCTATTTAGGTCCAAGAAAGGGGGATATTAAAGTTCCAAGATTTATTCTACTTTCGTTAAGGTATATGCTGATGCACGTTTTCTGAGGCTATATTCTGCTCACTGATTAAATCTCTCTCCTTCTAATTTTCTTACTTGTGGGGGAATTAGATTGGTATTTTCCAGGCCAAATAACTTTTAGACAAAATATTTAAATTGCATCAATTCATTTCCAGCACAAAGAAGGTGGGTCGGAATCCCACATCCCTCAGACAATCCTGTGCAGAAATTTTTTAATATATTTATATATCGATAAATAATCGTGAAACTGTTGGAGTCAACCATCAAGCATTGGTTTTGAGGAATGGAGAGATGACTCGGTAGGTAGGAGAGTCTGCTGTGCAAGCTTGTGGCCCTGGGATCAAATCTCCAACATCCGTGTAAAAGCCAAGCATGAAGTCGGGTGGAGAGAGGAAAAAAGTGGATCTCTGGGCTCAGTGGCCAGCCAGCCTGGCTGAAATGACAAGATTCAGACTCAGTGAGAGACCCCGTCTCAGAGAAATGAGGCAGACAGCAATAGAAGAAGACATCCTCCTCCACTGGATTCCTCATGCAGGTGCCCATGCATACAGTCTCTCTCTGTGTCTGTGTCTGTGTCTGTGTCTGTGTCTGTGTCTGTGTCTGTGTCTGTGTCTGTGTCTGTGTCTGTGTCTGTGTCTGTGTCTGTGTCTGTGTCTGTGTCTGTGTCTGTCTATCTGTGTCTGTGTCTGTGTCTGTGTCTGTGTCTGTCTGTCTCTCTCTCTCTCTGTGTCTCTCTCTGTGTCTCTCTCTGTGTCTCTCTCTATCTCTCTCTCTCTCTGTCTCTCCCTCTCCCTCTGTCTCTCCCTCCCCCCCCTCTCTCTCTGGCATATGCTACAAACACACAACAGTCATATACAAAATTTTCAAAATAAATAAAGTCCATGGTTTGTTTTTTTAAGGGAAATGCAGATGACATAACTTCTGGTAAAATGTTGTCTTTGAACACAGCCTCCTTTCCTGTCTCTCTATCCAGTCCATTGGTTAACCAGTATCTCTTATCATTGCAGTATCCAATTGGTCTGTCCCATAAGGTGGAGGGGTGGAGAAGGAAGAAGAGGAAGAGGCAGAGGAGGAGGAGGAGGACATTTGGCCTCATTGAGACTGTTTACAATGTTCCACATAGTACTGAGTATGTTGCATCCTTTAATTCCAGCATTCCCTGATGGATGCTAGTTGTAACACTGTGCATTAATTAAGATCTATGTTCATCAAGGACACACCCTTCCTAACATGCATATGGCCTCACATTTCCATTTATGGAAGACGAAAGTGACTTCTGAGAACCTATGCAACTGGAAGTCACCACCGGGTTGGAACCTAAGGCAAGTGCCCACGTAGGCACCAACAGAAGGCTTTGGCTAAGGCTAGTATCCATCACCCAAAATGTTCATGTGGTGAAGCCTAAGGCCCCAGTGCAGTGAAGTTCCAAGTGGGGTCTCTGGGAAGTGACTGGGTCATAAAGACTCTAAGCTCATGGGCCACATGATAGATTCATAAGTCAGTGGGCAACTGGGAAATGACTGTGGACTGACTGCCTCCCTCCTTCCCTCCATGGCCAGTCCTGATCAATCACTCTCAACTTTGCTCCCTGAAGTCTCTCACTGAGCCTCGAGCCAAGCTCATGACCTTCAAGCGCCAGTGACTTTCCTGTCTCCACACGTCTCTCCCAGCACTGGGGCTACAGGCACAGACATGCCTGCTCTTTACGTGGATGGTGAGGACTTGAACTCAGGTCCTCATCTTTGCACACAGTGAGCCATCGCACCAGTCCATGTCTTCCTCTCTTGAAGTTGATTTTCTCAATTATTAGTCACGGTGAGCGGCATTAGGCTGACTAAGACACTAATGTGTCAGAGGAAAGTATCAGATCTCATTGTCTAGTCCCACGTTGTATTTTGTGAGGCTCCTAAACAGGGGGCTGTCCTCTGCTTTTTATTGACAGGTTCCTCTCTAGCTCCTAAACACTTTGTTCCTACTGTGCTTCCAAGTGTCCACATAAAAAATAGTTATATCCATGTTTTACAGACAAGAAAGATGAAAGGACAGTGCTGTGTGTCCATCAGTATGAGTTTGTAAGTAGTGTGAGCAAGTTCGATCAAGGAGTTTTTAATGCAGGTCCATTTGTGGCCACTATTGTATGCTGTGTATTCATGAGCCAACCGAGGCAGGGCCAAATGCTTTGCCAAGCATAGAACTTAAGGGCTATGGCTTGACCTTCAGACGGTCACACAGAACAGAGGTCACAGGCTGCAAACAGTGAGTACAAGGCAAACCTCTTTGAGGGATGTTCATGAAATTCTGTGGCCTTTCTGCTTCAGAGAGAGACAGAGAGAGATGACAGACAAGGAGATGAACAGACAGAAGAAGGGGGGGCTTGAGAGTGGAGAAAATGGCAGGGAAGTTTCCAACCAAGTGAGAAAGGAATGTGCTGAAAAAGACTAGATTTGACTTGTGAGGAGAAAGGAATGAAATGGGTACCTAGAGTAAGGCTGCACGCATAGTGACGGTGCACTACAGCAAGGATGCACGCATAGTGACAGAGACTACAGCAAGGATGCACGCATAGTGACAGTGTACCACAGCAAGGATGCACGATGGTAAGGATGCACTACAGCAAGGATGCACGCATAGTGAGAGTGCACTACAGTAAGGCTGCATGCATAGTGACAGTGCACTACAGTAAGGCTGCACGCATAGTGACAGTGCAATACAACAAGGATGCACGATGGTAAGGATGCACTAGAATAAAGGTGCATGAATACTAAGTGCCTGCCCTATTCACAGGAGCTCAGAGGATGGGGACGGCCATCCATAAACAGAATTCTGTCATGAGTAGCAGGCAATTGCGGTGTCATCAAGATGTGCCATGACTTGGGGTCGGCTCTCCGTGTAGTAAGGATCCCATGAGTCCTCAAAGTGGTGTCACATTTCTTCAGTTCCGCCCTTTAGAGCTCAGTGGAAGATGGTGGCAGGCAGCAATAAATGGGTGTTGGGAACTCTGGGGCACAGTAGGGATGGCTCAGTGGTTAGGAGACTTGCTGCTCTTGCAGAGGAGCAAAATTCAGTTCTCAGTGCCAGAGTTGGGTAGCTCACAACCACTCCAAGGGACCTAATATCCTTTTCTGGCCTCCATAGGCATCTGCATGCATGATCCAGGCCTGTGTAAACTCATAACACACATATGCACACACACACACACACACACACACACACACACACACACACACACAGAAAATAAAGTAAATAAAAATTGGGGGATTGGGTTTAGGGGCTCTAAGGACATCTCCATGAAACACCAAGGGTCTTGAACATTAGAGATGTCATTTTAAAAAATGGGCTTGAAATGAAGTCTAGTGCTATTATGTTCTTCTAGCCTGCATGAAGCCTTGGGTTTAATCCTCAGAATGAAAAATAAAACAAAGGACAGTCATAGCAGAGACTGAGAGAAAAGGAGAAACAGAGAAGAGACCACCCTTACTAAGAGATTAGACCGTCAAGAACTAGTTGAGCTCTCTCTCTCTCTCTCTCTCTCTCTCTCTCTCTCTCCCTCTCTCTCTCTCTTCTCCATGCTCTTCTGTGTGGGGACACCATGTGGGCTCATCATTTCCAGAGGACGGGGCAGCCAAGGTGTCATCCAGAAAGCAGACACCAGACTCTAACTGGTTTAGGGCATGTCAATACCACACTCTTCAACATCAGAACTATGAGAAAATAAATTTCGGTTGATAACTTACCAGTGTCAAGTATTCTGTTGCAGCAGCACAAGCATAAAGGATGTGCAATAAGGTTCCCATCTAACAGGGTTGCTCCAGTGTTTAACTGAGTACACCAGGTGTTCAGCACACTGCCTGGGTGTCTCGCGAACCCTTAGTAAAGACTCCACTTTGCTTTCTGTTGCTGTGATAAAACACTAATCAAAGCTAACTTGAAAGGAAAGAGCTTATTAAATCTTACATGTTAAGAGTCCATCTTAAATGGAAGCCGCAACAGGAACCTGGAAACAGGAACTAAACCACAGAGAAAAGCCACTTCCTGCCTCCTCCTCTCTGGCTTGCTCAGCTTCCTTTCTTATTTAGTCCATGCTTAGCTGCCTAAGGATGGTAACGCCCACAGTGGGCTGGGTCTCCTACATCAATCAGCACTGCAGAAAATGCCCCACCAGCCATCTAGTAAAGTCGATTCTTCCGTTGAATTTTCCACTTCCAAGAACATCTCTAGTCTGGATGGTGGGCAATGAAATACTGACATCGGCTTACTTTCTATTAATACAAATGATCTTCCTATAGCCCCCCTTTAAACAATACTCACTTACTCCTTAGTAAGGGGGGGGGGAAGGTAGAAGGAAATCAGGGGGGTGTGACCCTCCCTGAGGAATCTTTGCTTCATACTCTTGCACTTAAAATGTCCTGTGTGAGCGTGAAGGTGCCAGATGGTGCCCACTTCAGTGGGTGAGTGGGAGTCCCTGATCAAAGCAAATGAATAAATGTGACAGTTCAAGATCCCAACACGCTTCACGGGCCAGCCGACTCTCATCTCTGAGGGGTAAGTGTCAACTTGACATCTCTATAACCTGGACCAAGTTTCAAAAGCTAGAGAGAGCGGCTGATTTTTAACCACACATTCAGCGAGTGTTTGAGGTTCGTTGCAATCTCCGTTCTCTGGCGTCCTCCTTCCGGCTTCATTCGGTGATACCAAGGCATAATTAACATGTATCTCCTGCATGAAGAGAGCTGAGTCTTGTGCAAATTGGTTCGTAATCAGCATGGAGAGTCAGTCAAAACCTAGAGAGTAAAATCAACAGAGCCAGCTTTCCTTTTCCATCTTCTGCTCTGAGACGGTTGCACACTACACAGCCCCTGTGTGTGTTTAAAGGCAGCCTCCCACTGCACAGACATGGCCGATCTTCTACTTCAAGTTTGCGTGATGAAATCTAGGGTGCATAATATTGACTAGCAACCTGACAGGATATAAAGTCGCTGTAGAAAGAAGCCACGGGCATATCTGTGAGGGTGTCGTTAGACTGAGTTAACTAAGGCAGAAGATATACCCTGAATGGGTGTGGTGCCTCTCCATGGGCTGGAGTTGGGGGTCTGAAGGAGAGTCAAGCATTCATCTCTCTCTCTCTGCTTTCTGACCATGATGCAGTATGGCCAGCTACCTCCATGCTCCATGCCTTTGCTGACATGATGGGCTCAACCATCAACCCATTCATTAGCTTTCATTTGTCACAGCCATGAGAAAAATAGCCGATACAGCTTCCAGTCACATTTTTTAATGGAATCAGCCATACCTCAGAACGACCGTCAAGGCTCTGCACGTGACTCTCACCTCTTACCCAGCTTTCAGTTTCCAAACTCCAGTCCCCCTTCCCCTAACCTTGTGTGTATCCAGGAGAATGCACCAAGTTTGTTTGCCTTTCAGGGTCTTGGCTCTTATGATGTGCCCCCTGTCTGAAAGACTTCCCCTGGAACCCTGTAGTGTTCACATCTCGGCCAAATGTCCCTAGCTCAAAGTCCTTGCCCCTTTTAAAGTAAGATGGAACCAGGCAGAGGCACACCGGGCTCAGCTTACACCATGTGAAGATTTCTCAACTCCTAGCCACAGCGATAGCTTGAGGTCAACCATGATGGGAATACCTACACCAAAGACATCGGCAAGCAAAACAAAACATGGCCTCTGCCTCCCACACAGTACTATTCCCTTCTGTTCCCCACCAAACCAACACAGTTTCCTCATAGCACTTGTCCAAAGTCAGTGTATTGATCACTCAGTATTACTTCTGTATTGTTAGTATTACTGCTGTCTATGTGCCAGCTAAAGGGAACGAACCATCATGGTGTCCAAACCACCCCTTAACATAGCCCTAAGCCCTGGACACACGTGTCAGAGAACTAACTGATCTAGCATGCCTTCTTCCTCCCATTCTGCCCTCCATTTAAGACATTCAATTTCCTATTGAAGACCATCTGTGACTACAAAATTTTGAGCTAGAATTTTCTAGAAGCTAAGGCTTCAAGAACAATCAAAACTGAGAAGGTATGTCTGCCACAGCAGTCACAAATTCTGATGAATAACTGTTTGAGGCACCGTCCATGGGTTTCCCTCCACCATGATAGCATTTGGAGCTGTGGCAGGCTCAGCCTGTGTCCTTCCATTGCACAGCTCTGGGGAGACATCTGCCATCCCCCGATGGTGCTTACCATGAAGTCCCTTCATTGGGCTCTCAGGTCCATCTGGCCCCATCCGTCTTCCTGTGATCTGATCCTGGGTTAATTGCACCCTGTCACTAGCCAAGACCAACACTGTGTGTTTTCTCTCTGCGCTAAATTCACCACAGAAGTGGTTTTTGAAGACACAAACTCTTGAGACCTTTTCACAGGGTCTTGAATGGGACCCAGGGGTTTTGTGTTTCCTCTGTGGCCCGTGGGTTCTCTATGTCACCAAAGGAGGAAGGCAGAAGGGAAGGTGGCCTCCGCAGGAGAGAGGTCAGACCCGGAGAAGGCTGACAAGCAGCATCTAATGGTTTAGAAGGAGGGAGAAGAGCAATTAGCAATCATCCTGATTGATTATCCAACCATGCTGGATAATGTCGATGCAAAAGCCACTTAACACAAGTGTGGCAGGCCCTGTGTGTAGACGTAGAATCCAACCCCCACAGCCTGCAGGGACTAATCAAGAAAAAAGGAAAATGCACAATAAAGTATATGAGGGTGCAGGCAGCACAAAGGCCTGGTCTGTCCTCCAGGGGAGAGCAAGACAAACCCTTGCTCTGGCCAGATTTTACCTCCTGCCCCCAAAAGAAACCTGTGAAATATGGGGCAATGGTGGGTGTCGTTGGGGTCTCCCAATATTATAATCCCCTTACTACATGATCCAGAAAAAAAGTAGTTGATCTGATTGATTCCAAACTGTGTCACAGTCCTTCACAGCCAGTTAGAGAACTCCAGCAGTTAGTGTAAGAATGGACAGGAGGGCCACTGTCAGCCACTGGGACCTAAAGGAGGGCCACTGGATGCTTAGACTTCCAGAGAAAAAAACAAAGCAGAACAGCGTGTCTTCCTCTTCACAGAGGCAGGGCTAGTTATGATTCTGGAAATGGCTGCCATCTTGCTACCAAAGAAATTGAGAGAAGGGGAAGTGGTTGGAGGAGGGTAAGGGAGAAGAAAATAAGAAATAACAGAGAGAGAAAGAACACAGAGGGGAGGGGGAGGAGATGAAGGGAAAGGGGAGGGGAGCATGAGGAGAGGAAGGGAAGATAGCAAAGGGGAGAGGGAGGGGAGAGGAGGAGAAAGAGGAAGAGGTGGAGAGAGAAGAGGAGAGGAGAAGGGAAGAGAAAAGAGGGGAAAGGAGGGAAGGGAAGGGAAGGGAAGGGAAGGGGAGGGGAGGGGAGGGGAGGGAAGGGAAGGGAAGGGGAGGGAAAGGAAGAGGGAAGGGGAGGGGAGGGGATGGAAAGGAAGAGGGGAGGGGAGGGGATGGGAGGGGAGGGGATGAAAGGGACGGGTGCCTATACCACCTGGACAGTAATGCCCTGTCTGTTATTCACTCCTTCACAACAGTATCATATGCATTGTCTACTGCTTCGCAGCAATGCCCCTGCCCATTCTCTATTCCTATCTCCATGTGACCTGTGCATTAGTGACTTGTCTAATTGTTGTTACAGAATACTGGACAAAGGCAACTTAAGCAAGGAGGGGTTAAATTTGTCCCACACCTTGGAAGGACAGTCCATCAGAGTAGAGAAGTCACATCAGTGAGAGCCTGAGGCAGGAAGTCACATTGGGTCCATAGTCAGGAAGCAGGGAGAGATGAACACGGGTACTTGACTCGGCATCTCACATTTACCCAGCCTGGATCCCAGCCTGTGGCATGGTCTGCCCACACTCAGGGTGGGCTTTCCTTCTCATGAACCTAACCTAGAAACTCTCTCATGGACACACTCAGACGCTGATCTCTGAGGCAGCTCTAGACTCTGTCGAGTTGACAGTATTAACCATCATACCTGGGCATGAGGGACAGCCCTGTGAATCACTGCAGCCTCCCAGCCCGGGATCCATTAAAAAACTTTTTTGATTTCTTTCCTAGTGTGAGAATCCCATTGGATTTGGAAGAAGCAGGATCCACCCCAGGTTTTCTTTCCCTGGAGACGCCAGGGAGAAATCAAGGCCACACTCGGAAAAGAGCAAAGGTCATATCTCAAAAACTGGACAAAGGGCCCCGGACGGTATTAAGGTTTCCTGTGAAAGGCATATGACTGGTTCCTCTTCATCCTCCTTGAGAGCTCCCACAACTTCTTTCGAGGAGCGGTGTGTGGTGTGAACAGGAAGAATGGTGTCCTGCTTCCCCTGTCTCCTGCAACTTCCCATCATGATGTGGACTCCTTGTCTTGAGGGACTCCAACTGCTGGATTCTTCCAGGTTCACAGCACTAATCACTGATGCAAAGTGTCTGGCACAAAATAGGTGCTCGGTGCATACTGATTCAATAGTTAAACCCCCTAGCCCAGAACCTCAAATGGGGAATGGTCTGTAACCAGAGAAGACACTGATGGAATCTTAAGTCCCAAAAAACTTGACAGCAACAACTTAAGGGGAAAGGCATTTTGGATTTAAAAGGTCACAGGGGTTGGGGACAGAGACCTCATGAATGGCATTGTTAGAAGGAGAGAGCAATATTTAGTCTATAAACTGCCCTTGTTGGTCTCAACTGTCAATTTGACACAGCATTGAGTCACCTGTAAGAGCCGTTTCAGGTAAGGGATTGCCTAGACCTGTGAGCATGGCTGTGGGGGACCGCCTTGAAGAGCCCAGCCCACTGTGGGTGGCACCATTCCCTGGGAAGATGCTCTTGGGCTGTATAAGAAAGCATGAACCTGTGATTGATACAGGAAGCAGCAGTGCCCTCTTCTTTCTCCCCTGCTCAGAGGTAATGTTGCATAGAATGACAAACAGGCCAGTCTTTCAGTTCCTGCATGAAGCCCGACCTCCTGCCCGGGCTTCTCTCAATAATGGGCTGTGTGACCTGTAAAGCTGAAATAAACCCTTTCCTCCCCAGACTGCTTGTGATCAGAGTGTTTTTATCACAGCAACGAAGTGAAACTGGGACTAGTGTGGGACCCCTAGGGAAGGGGACCTAGCTCAAACATTCTGAGAAAGAGTCTTGAACTTCACAGAAGAGCCATGTCCACTGCTGCGTGCTGAGCCTCATACATAGAGAACAAAAGCCGTGAGTGCCGTGTAGATCTCCCCTCACAGGCTCTACCAGCAGAATGCAAAGCCAGATCTCACCCCAGGCTGGACATGGCCTTCCAACCTCGGCCTCCTCAGCTCCAGCCTCCGCCTCTTCGAGTCCCGGAAGCGACCCTTTTACACGTCACCGGCTTGGAACCCTTCGGATGACTTTCAGTTCTCCATGTTTCAAGCTTGGAAAACTTTGCCTTTCTTTGGCCCTACCACACACAAGCTGCTGCAAAATGCTAAATGAGGCATTTAAACCGACTTGTTGAAATTCAACCAGGCGAATTCAAAACCTCACCCCCTTCTTTCCGTGGCAGGGGAAATACATCAGAGAGAACAAAAAAAAAAGAAAAGAAAAGAAAAACCTGTGGTGCCCGATAAATTACCTGCCATGTTAGAATTAGCTCTGTGCGCATGAGTGTGCAGTCCTGTGCCGTGTGCACAGTACTGGTCAGGAGGTGCTGAGTACCGTGTGTGAGGCTCAAGACTCAGGGAATGAAACTAAGTGGATGGTAAGTAGCCATGAACCTAGAGCTGGTCTGAACCTGCAGCTTCCTCGTTCCTTTTCATCCTATGAGGCCAAGGAGGCATGCTGGGATTCTCCATCTGATGTGTCAGGGAAAGAGCCAAGTTAGAGTGAGGTAAAGATTCTTTCCACAGCTGGTCAACTTTAATGGGGTCACCACCTGCTACCTGTGTGCCTTGGTCCAGTGAGCACCAGTTATTAACTGATGCCCCACCCGATCCCCCACCCCTTACTCAATTTTACATGTTGAAATTCTCAGCCTGTGGTGTGATAGTTTTAAGAATTGGGGTCTGGGATCTGCACCTGTTATTTTGCAACCCTGGGACCAAAATATTCGATGTGACAAGTTACGTGGAGGGGTATTTCAGATTCATAAGATGTGAATGTGGAGGAATATTTCAGATTCATAAGGTCAGGATGCGGAGGCCTCACAAATGGCATGGGGAGAGGACAGAGTTGGATTGCCCTTTCCCTGAGAAGTGAGGACAGAGACACTCCAATCTGCAAGCAGGAGGAGGCGCTCTCCAGAACCTGGCTGTACCAGCACCTAGGCCTCAGACTTCTACACTCCAGAGCTAGGAGAAACAAAACGCTCTTGTTTCAAGCCACCCAGGCTGTGGTACTGTAGCTGCCACAGCAAGACAAGACCGAGATGGTGTTCTCTCAGAGTCAGGAAGAAAAGCCTATGACTCCCGAGTCTAAGGATGAACACCCAGTGATGTGTCCATTCCTAAGACTGCGTGTGACCTAGGCTGTCTCTGACAAGCTGTAACTTCTGTGTTTCATGCTGGGGCCCACAGGAGTGGTGGCTCTGATGAAGAATAGATGTGGAGAAAGAAGTATAAAGACAAGAAAGAACCCACAAGCTGAAGTCAGAGTGTGTGGAAATGGGCAGAAACCCAGGCCAGTTCGGGAGGCCTCAGACAGAATGCCAGAGCTATAGTCGAGTTTTCTGCAGTGGCCACAAAGTGGGACACACACCTGGCTTAAGGAGGAGCCACAGTGGAGTGGGAACACGAAGGAGCAAAATCAGGCCCCACAGCTGCATCAGGCCAAGACCACAGTGAAGAGTTGAGTGAGCCACAGAGAGATACAGCTCAGGTCTACCCTCCCTATCTCACCCCCCCTCCCCCAAATCCTGGCCATACACCCACGGCGAAAGAGATTGTGGGAGATGTAGTTCTGCCATGTTCAGAGCCAGCACCTCTCTCAAGGAAAGCTCCTGTCCTGCCAGGAGCCCTCCAGCCCTCCTTTGATGGTGCACTTGGCTCCTTGTGCAAGATATCTTGGTTACCCCTTACATGGGGCTGTAAATGGGCAAAGTGAGGCAGAGAGATGGAGAGAGACAGAGACAGAGAGACAGAGAGAGAGAGGAAGGGAGAGGAAGAAGAGGAAGAGGAGGAAGGAGCGAGGCAGTGAAGGAGAGAAAAAGGGAGGGACAGAGGGAGGGAGAATTGACCCTAACCCTACCAGGTAAAAGAGATGAGATTTTTACTGTTATTGTTCCCGGAGGTCTTACGTGCAGCCCAAGCTGACCTTAAGAAACTCTCCCTCCTCCTGTCTCAGGCTCCGCCTTAAGATCACAGCCCATTCCACTGCGCCTGACTGTGAACGTTTTATTTTTGCTCTTGACTCCATATGTACATTGTACCCACACACTTTATTTTTTAAAGGTTACAATAAACCCATTAAGGTAGATTTTTCACTCCCAACCTTCCTTTTATGCAGAAGAGAGCTTTGGTTGGAGAAAGAACATAAAGACGTTGGGGAAAGATCTGAAACCGAGCCCACTTGTTCTGAGCCCAAAGCCCACCGTCTTCCCGCACCAAGCAGAACCTCCTAGCCACACATTTGCAAAGCCAGGCTTCAAGTCTGAGCATCTCTCTCTGGAGGTACAGCAGGATCTACATATCTGGAGAGCTAGCTCCCTTCCTAACCGTTACAACCTGTTCAACACATACCACGGCTCGCTGTCGGATGCTTCAAGCGTTTCTCCTTCCAGGTCTGAGTTATTCAACTCTCCCAGCCTCCATTAACCGAGTTTGGGGAGGAAAGCTAGCTGCCACATAAGTCTTGATGAGAATAAAGTCTCTTTATTGCTGTTATTATTCCCTTAACGGTCTGTGCAGTGCCGCACACATAACTTTTTAGTCCTTCATAAAATTCCGTTGATAAACATTTGACAACTTGTTACCATTTTAAAACTTTCACCGAGGGATCCGATCTTCGCGGCACAGCCGGAGTCCAGCAGTGGGCTCCAAAGTCGGCCACAGCCACGGTGGCTTCCCGTGAGGCCGTAAAGAATTTTGCAGCCTCTCTCAAAACCTAATTTATGGCATGAGCCCTGATGAACGATCAAGACTCGCTATTCGCCATTATAAGAAACAGTCCAAGCAATGCATAATTTTCAGGGAAGCTGGTTTTAACAGCCCTATTAGTTTTACAATTCCGACTTTTGCAAGCTTCCATTTGTTATGTTTAACTTATTCGCTGGGAGGACGTGGAGTGCTCTTCCTGGAGTCTCCCGGTCTCCTTTTTTTTTTTTTCCCCAAGTGTTTGCTGAAAAAGATGAAGGCTAGGACTTGAAGCTCGGGAAATTTAAGTGTTGTGAGGAAAGAAAAAGCTGTGGATTCTGAGAGTTGGAAACACCGGGAGCCCCACCCCTACCTGCATTCTGCTTATTAAAATGTATGTACTAACCTGTCGATGGTGGGTGTGAGCGGACCAACTAGACCACAGTTTTTGGATAAACCTGATCCTGGCTCCAAACTTCACACTGTCAGCTTTGTCCCCCAAGAGACAGTAAAGCCGTGAGTGGAAGCTCGTAGATGTGGGGTGCCCACGTGATGTGGGGTCACACTGGCTCAGATCCACATGTTTAAGGTTAGACTTTGATGTACGCAAAATATATTTTATATATGTAACTCATCCTACACGGACCCTTCTTCACTCAGCACAGGCCTTTTAAACACTTGGGGCAGGAGATGGCAAAGCACAGCCTACAGACCGAATCCAGACATTGGCTCCTGCATGGTTTCCATCGGAGAAAAGAGAGGGCTCCCAACCTGTAAAGGAAGGCTTGTGACACATAGCCATGCATGTTTTTTTATTGTCTGTGGCCACTTTCCTGGCAGTGTCAGAGTTCAGGGGCTATGAGAGCAAATAAAGTCTCTTCATCGCGATTAATATGCCTTTTAACAAGCTGTGTGGTGCTGTCCGCATATCTCTGGGGTCCTTCATAAAATTCCACTGGTGAACATTTGGCAGCTGCAAAACTTGCAATACCTGGCCCTGACCTGTTGTATGTTGGGTGCGACAAATAAAAGAAAGGAAGAAGAGAAGAGGGTGGGAGGCAGGGAGGAGGAGAGGAAGAAAAGAGGGAGGAAGAGGAGGAAGAGGAGGAGGACGTGGGGTGGGGGACCAGGAAAATTAAACAGGACAAGCCCCTTCCTTAAAGACAGCAGTGAATATATCAAACTGTTGTCAGGACCATGCTGAAAACTAAGTCAGGGACTGAGGGGACTATTATGTTGGAAGGGCAAAAGGGACTACTATTTTACAGGGGGAATTACTACCTTACAGAGGATGGCTAAGCACTCCTCCTTAACCTACAAATGGAAGGCTCCAGAAGGAGAAGCCATCCTATGTGTAGGTGGGACTAAGGGAAGAAAGCAACAGCAAAGACTGTGGAGATGAGTGTGACTGAGCACCATGTGAGATCACAGTGGGGGAGGGCACTGTAGAAGGAGCCTGCGCTCAGCACACAACCATGCTGGGTTTGGGCGCTCCCTCTGGGAAAGAGGGGAGCCATCAAAAGATCCTAGAAGGAGAATAGAGTCTGGCAGGACTGGAAGCAGGGGCCTGGTAAAAGTTGGCCCCGTAACTCAGGTGGCTGGGTCAGGGTGGGGCAGTGGAGAGTGCCTGCCTAAAAGTGAAATACTGAAAAGGGAAAAACAGAAACTAGAGAAGCTGGTCCCGTGGAGGACCTGGAGATTGACACCTCTGCGAGCATGGAGCATGGCCCATTAGGTGAGCTCTTCACGTGTCATTTCTTGGAACAGCAGTGCCCAGGATGCCAGTGTGCTAATAGTGTCGGAACCTAAGAAAAGTGCTCAGCTTCTCTTGCAAGGATTCATAGCACACGGGGCAACAAGAACTCGGAAATGCTCTGTCTGTCCACGGGGTTCACAGAACACTCTGCAGCCATAAATAAAAAGGCAGGGAGGAGAAAATTGAGCATCCAGATTCTGAAAGCTTCTCTAAGATAGAAGAAGGTGGTAACGGGCATGAGAGAAGGGAAGACCAGAAGCTGCCTCCCGAAGCTGCCCTGGGGTTTCAGATCTGACCATCATGACACCAAGTGTGTCCAGAGGGTCCTCGGGAATGAGGTAGAAAGTCGGCAGGTGAGACGGCGAAGCTGCCGGAGACCTGTCACAGCCCCTCCACCGCTGGCCTGAAGTGAAATAAAAAACACATTTCCGTGTATATAGTTTTTAAAAACTCATCTCGAAGCTCCAACCTCCAGATAAAAAATCCACAGGTTCGGACATCTCAGCACTCAGGATGCTGAGGCCGGAGGATCATAAGTTCTAGACCAGCTTGAGCTACACTTGGAAAAAGAAAAGGAAAGGAAAAGAATTTGGTCACTAGAAAACCAAATGCAATAAGCAAATGCTCACCTGGCTGTAAAATCCCCAGAATGCAACAGCTATGAATGCACAGCCAGAGGGTGATGGATGGACGCCCCAGTGCAGGGCTGGCCTTGCCTCAAGGGACAAACAGGATTTTTAGAAAGAAGAATGAAACCTTAGTGAGCTTCCAAATTAAACAGGGCAGCACTCGCCCCGAATTTGCACAGGGTGCATTTCCACTGTACAAAGGACGCTCTGAGCTGTTTATAAAATGGAATTTTGTTCCTATAACCCAAGGTTTTTGTGTTGGTTGTTTTGGGGGTTTCCCCTCTCTTTTGGTGACCTCTGGGATGCTAGGAAATTGTGTGATTGGGGAACAATCCCTCATTGTTCAGGACAAGCCCTTGCAAGGTAGGACATGGAAGGACTCTGGCTCGATGGCTAATTTAATATACATGCCAAGGTCTGTTCAGATCAGGAGGGTAAAAAGGAAGAACACTGTGATCCGAAAGCTGAAGTGTCTCCAAGTGAGGAGGGTGACCAGGATGGAGGGGTCAGAAACACAGAGTAAGGCCAGTGGTGTCCTAACAAAAAAATCCACTGTGCTGAAACCCCCGTCTCATTTCTAAAGCTGCCCACCCCCTGTCATATAAAGGCCACCATCATGGCTAATCTGAGCCTTGGTGGAACAGACACATCCATGTGGGATCTTATAACCTATGAGTGAGAGACCCAGGACAGAAGGCAGTGGGGACAAGCACTTTCCTGGATGGGGAGGTGGCTCCAGGGGTTCTACTGAGAAGAGTATGTTTTGGTTGTTTTTGTTTGTTTTGTTTTGTTTTGTTTTGTTTTGTTTTGTTTTGCTTTGTTTTGTTTTGTTTTGTTTTGTTTTGTTTTGTTTTGTTTTGTTTTGAATGGTTACAGATTTAGTAGGAAACAGCATTCTAGGAAGGAAACCATGGGGTTGTCTAGAGAGAAGGTACCAAAGGGAGGCCGGGTAAGGAAATCCACAGCAGGGGAAACATTCCAGGTGTGACAAGGCTGACAGAGAGACTCTGCCCATTCCAAACCAAACCTGATAACCATGGGGAGGCATCATTTCAGAAAGTTCATTTTGCAGGCAGTCATCGAATTATTCTAACTTAGCTTCCACAACCGCAATCGCTGCACGCATTACCACAGCGCAGCGCTGAGGAATATTTTGCCCACACAGCAAACATGGCGAGTTTTGCCACTTCATTGACTTTGTAAAACTGAAAAGATTCCACCGCCCCCTTTTTTGTCTTGTTTCGTCTCACTAATTGTGTCATTAGCAGAAAGGCCATTTGACCAACATGGAGGAGATAATAACTACTCTTCTTCTATATTTTAAGTGGAAATGCGAGTTAATATGGGAAAAAAATGTTCATGCCCCTGGGTTGCAGAACTCAAAGAAGATAAAACAACTCCAGCAATGGTAGAGATGGCTACTATATGGGAGTATGTGTGCGCACACATGTGTATTGTATCTATGTCTATGTGATCATGTGTGTGTGTGTGTCTGTCTGTCTGTCTGTCTGTCTGTCTGTCTTGTGTCAGAGTGTCCATGGAAATCAGAAAAGGGTGTAAGACTCTCTGGACTTAGATGTAAACTGCCCACAGTGTCACTTGCCACCAAGCGTAGGCTCTCTGTGACAGCATCGAGTACTCCTAGCTTCTGACCTATCTTTCTCCATCTTCAAGATATAGCGTTGTAAAACATTGAAAGGAGCATATTTTCCATATGCAACTGGAAAGGTGATATACACCCAGGTTCAGTTTCTGGTTCCTCAGAAATTAGAGACTTTCTGATGAAGGCATGAGGTTAAGTGAAGAAAGCCTTTAACATAGGAGGAGGGTCTGAAGGGGAGGTGGGTAAAGGGCACCAGACAAACTGGCTGTCAAACAAGAGGGACCTGTGAACTTTAGTTAGAGGTGGGTGGTCTCAAAGAAGGATATGCAGAGAGACACCAGCCATAAGTGGTGTGCAGAGCCTCTTGGTTGGGACACAGGCAACCGACTAATGTGCTAAGTGCCCTCCTAAAACTTCAGTCTGCAGTACATGCTACAGAAAACAAGTGGTTAAAAAAGAATCTGTCTCCCACTGAAAGCTTTATGCCTGTAGTTCTATTGACGAGTGCCCAGGGGCTGCCTGGATTCTGTGCCAGTTAAGGCCATGACTGCTCTTGGCATCTAGAAACGTGGATCAACTACTATCAACTAGCTGAGCCCAAGTTCCAAATGGGGACTCCTCCTGGCAGACAATTCAGTTAGAAGAAAGTTAGGAAGAGCTATGGGGCCTGTGTGTCCGGAGCCATGGCCATCATTCAGGGAGTGAAGCATGCATGAAAACTGCCTTAAGAGGAAAAAAATGGCTAGGTGTGGTCATGCTCACTTGCGATCCCAGTACTGGGAAAGGAACAGTGAAATCCTAGGCCTTGATACCTGGCAAACTCCTGGCCAGTGAGAGACCCTCTGTCCAAAGACTGAAATGGACAGTATCTCATGAATAACTCCCAAGGTTGTCTTCCAGTCTACACCAAAAACTCCCAAGGTTGTCTTCCAGTCTACACCAATAACTCCCAAGGTTGTCTTCCAGTCTACACCCACACATACACACAATACATGCATGTTTGTATGCACACGCCCTCGAGCATGAGTTTATCTATTGAGAAGAGTTTCTCAAGTCGCAGCTGGCTTGAGTTTGGGCAAGTCACTTTACCTGGGGTGTGGTGCTGGAAAAGTCTGTTAAGCCCCCTGAGCCTGAGCTTCCTGGCCCTTAAAATGGGAATGAGCAGCACCAACATGCTGTGATTACAGGATCATTGGACAGTGGCTTGGAGGGCTTATCACAATGACCAACTTCTGTGATGTTTACAATAAACATTGGCTGCTAAAAACAATAACACTAGGAACAAGGATGCTGACCAAATCCAAAGTAATAGTTGTGAAGAAAAGCTTCAAGACCAAGGCCCACGTCGGCTCTCACCATTTCTTTGGCTCAGGTGAACCCTGCCATAAAGGGAGCATTCACTGAGTCTCTGGTGCTTGAATACAGCCCCGAACTAAAGAGATGGAAGTCTGGGTGGTCACAGGCCTTGCGCTTCAGTGAGGAGAGGCCACAGTGAGCAGAAACCGGGAGTGAAACAGCAAGGCGCCTCCAAGGGCAGTTCCTGCCAGCTCTCCTGCTGTGACTGGTGGCTCACTGTGTCAGATCACCTGGGTCAGAAAGAGCTTGGCTGGCAAACACTGTTAACACCCTGTCTGTGAGGGTGTTTCCAGAAGAGAAGAATGTCTGATCCATGAGTGACGTCATTCTTCACTGCTATGACGTGAGAGCCCCTGGTTCTGAACTCTGCAGACTTGAGCTCAAAAGGTGGATTTTCCACCTCCACCCTCTAGAACGGTGGTTCTCAACTTTCCTAATGCTGTGACCCTTTAATACAGTTGCTCATGTTGTGACCCCACACACACACCCATAAAATTACTTTTGTTGTTACTTTATAACTGTAACTCAGCTGCTGTTATGAGTCATAATGTAGATATCTGGTATACAGGATACCTAACATGTGACCCCTGTGGGGATTGAGACCCACAGGTTGAGAATCACTGTTCTAGAGTCTCCAGCCCATTGGCTACCTGATTATATGACATCTGCTGCGCTCAGAACCATCTATTCCTGCTCTCCTGGTCTTCTACCTTGCAGGCTTCTCAGCCTCTGAGATAGGGAAGCCAGTTTCATAAGTCTCCCACATATTCTCCCTGACTCACATATGCCACACTCATACACACATGCACACATGTCCAAACACAGCCTTGATCTCACTTCCCCCAAAGAACGTGGACCAGCAGAACAGAAGGCATTTTAGAAACGTCACCCTTCAGATCCGCCTGCTCCTGGTGTGTTAGAGCTTCTGCTATGACAAAGCATAACAACCAAAAGCAATGTGGAAAGGAAATGGTTTATTTCTGCTTACAACAACTCTCAAGTCACACTCCATCACTGAGGGAAATTAGGGCAGCCACTCAAGGCAGGAACCTGGAGGCAGGAACCGAAGCAGAAGCCATGGAGAAGCACAGCTTACTGACTTGCTCCCTGCAGCTTGCTCAACTTGCTTTCCATCATATAACGCAAGATGACCTGCTAGGGGATGGTACTACCCACAGGGGGCTGGTCCTGCCCTCCCTCCTGAACAATCAATGGAGCTAGCCAGCACACCTGGCGAAACAGAAGCGTGTGGGTGGGTCCCAGCCAGTTACAGTCTAACAGGACTGTTGTCTGGAATAGGAGGGGACACTGCGCATGAGCACATGTAACTCACAAGATGACACTAGTGGTAGCCTCTCAGGTGTGATGACCACAGTGTCTGCAGGTGCTGCTATGCTATCTCTGCTGACAAGAGTGCATGAGCCGAAAAGCCCAGGTCCATAGGGTCGGTAGAGATTAGCTAGATGGGTAAGAAAGTCCCTTAAATCCAAGAGGAGACAAAGATGAGTGACTCCAGAATGTCCTTTTCTCAGGGAATTAACCTCACAAAGACCATTCTTCTCCCTACCAGCCACAAGGAGGACCCAGGACCAAGTCTCAGAGTGGACTGCATGGGCAACTGTAAGCCATCATGACAGTATGACCCAAGGATAGACAAAGTCCAGCCCGTGTGCCTGCCTACCCAGGAGCAGCCAGCAGGAGACAAAGCTCCCCTGTCCCGTCCTGTGATGTCTGTGTCCCACAGTTTTGTGTTCAGGTAAGCGGGACTGTGTGATTCAAAGTGTGTGAATAGGGTCAAGGCTTTGTGTGACTCCATTGCTGGAGTACTTGCCTCACATGCATGAAGGCCTGGGTGTGAGTCCCAGCACCACACAAGAGTTATGATGGACACACCTGTAATCCCTGCACTTGTGAGGTGGAGGCAGGAGGATCAGAAGTTCAGGGTCATCCTAGATTACACATCTGAAGCCAGTCTGGGCTATATGATCCTGTCTCAAGAAATAAGTAGAAATGTCTATCTTGTCCTGAAACGAAAGGGGCTGCTGGTCCCCTCCCCCCACCTTGGCTGGCAGTCATGGGGACAAAGAAGGCAGTGCGGACAAGAGGAAGCCAGCCCCGGCTCTCCACACATCACAGAGCAGAATCACATCAGTCAAGACCATTGTTTCTGTGAGGTAGAAATAAGTTTTCTCTGTGTTTGAGTCACTCCTCAAGGGGTGAGGAAATCTATGCAAAACAAACCACAGTCCTAATTGACAAAGACTATAGGCTTTATTACCAGGAAAGACAGACAAGAAAGGAAGCATCGTGACAGAAAATGCAGGTATGGTGGCACACATGTGACCCCAGCACTGTGGAGGTGAAGACATGATCCATGGAGCCTTAATGATCAGGTGGCTTTGCTACCTCTGCAGGCTCCAAGCCAATGAGAGACCCTGTCACAAAAGATACCCGAGGAACTCCTGAGGTTATATTCAGGGCTCCACATATACACATACATGTGCACAGTGAACATACAACCCCATGCACATGCACCCATGCATGCGTGTGCATACACACACACACACACACACACACACACACACACACAGACACACACAAACCAAATGACAGCCTTCATGGCAAGCAATGTACTCTTTGCACTAGGAAAGTCACTGTCAGGGCAGTGTGCACGAAAGCTTTGAAATTCTGACAAGGTTCCAGTCTCCCTAAGATCTACAGCATCGATTTGTTCAAACGAAGCTCCGAGTCCTCTTCATTTACCCGTGTAACCAACCTTGCTTAATCTCAGCATTACGTCTTCACTGTCGGGATCCCCGACGGGAGCCTGAAGAAGTCACCGAACCACCGAACTGAGAGAATCCAGCACAACCGGAATGCAGCCCACAATGCTTTGATGGGGGCTGGGGAGTGTCAGCTCCTCTCCAGAAACATCTCAGGGAAAGACAAGAGTCAAGGTTCCCGTCGATTTGGCAAGAAAGGAAAACGCACGTGGGCCAGAAACAGCTGTGTCTCATCTGCCAGGGCTGCACAGAGGCAGAGGCAGAGGCAGAGGCAGAGGCAGAGGCAGAGGCAGAGGCAGAGGCAGAGGCAGAGGCAGAGGCAGAGGCAGAGGCAGAGGCAGAGAGGCAGAGAGGCAGAGAGGCAGAGAGAGAGGCAGAGAGGCAGAGAGAGAGGCAGAGAGGCAGAGAGAGAGGCAGAGAGGCAGAGAGAGAGGCAGAGAGGCAGAGAGAGAGGCAGAGAGGCAGAGAGAGAGGCAGAGAGGCAGAGAGAGAGGCAGAGAGGCAGAGAGAGAGGCAGAGAGGCAGAGAGGCAGAGAGGCAGAGAGAGAGGCAGAGGCAGAGAGGCAGAGAGGCAGAGAGGAAGAGGCAGAGGAAGAGGCAGAGGAAGAGGCAGAGGCAGTTCTCAAACCTGAACGAGTAAAACACAATTGTCTTCTTCATTACAAGAGACGCAACCCTCCCGACCTCTGCCACGCTAGTGTGTTCTCCTATAAACACAAGCCCATTTGTTTCTGTAATGATGGTATTTAATACTATAGCTGTTAATTATCTATGATATGAAGTACTATCGTAGTATAAATAATGATTTATAGCCTAAGTTAAGTGTCTAAATCCACTGTTCCCACGGTGTTCTCAGACTACCTTGTCGGATGGGTGGCATTTGACACCACATTATGGGTAAGAAGCCCACCCATGAACATGCCAAATGACTGACTGGGTGGGATCAAGCAGCCAGGTATAGAAGTCAGAGCTAACAGGAGTCAGGGAGCACTGCTACACCCTTAAACGTTATCCCACTTCCCTTTCTTCTGGTGGGCAGAGAGATGGGCCACCCAGACCTGCCTCTGGCGAGGATTGCTACCCAGTTCCTGAAGTGCATCCAGCAGACACCCAGCGGCTTCTCCCAGATCTTCCCTTGTACAGTGGCACCTGCCTAAAGCCATGCCCTTCCCACGCTGTGCCCAGGGACTGTGCAAGGTGTGGATGTAACCATGTGGGCACTGTTGTGGGCCAGCACAGAGTAGTCTGAGAAGCAGTGTTTGTTCCAGAACATTCCACTGGATTCCACTGGTGAAGGATTGAAGGTCTACATCTACCCAAGTTCAACTTCTGTCGCTGGCCAGCCTTGCTTCCTTACTCTCTGCTTAGCACCCAGCAATTCCAAAAACTTACTTCGCGCACTAAGCTCATAGCACCTGCTCTATGGAGCCCCCACCCCAAAGTTTCCAACAGAGATGCCTACTGAGTGGACGGCTGCGTGCATGGGTGAATGGCAGCTACTGTTATTTAAGCTTTGGGTTTTGCATTGCAATCAACACTCAACGAGTCAATAGGCTCCCATGCATTCCAAGCAGCTTGTGAGGAAACACCCAGTTGCTCCTCCATATACTTGTTTGTGCTCATGTTTAAGGAGTTAAAAATGAGGAGGACTCATTGGATAAGAAGTTAATAAGATCCGGTGGGATGGCTCAGTGGGTAGAGGCTTGCTGCCAAGCCTGACGACCAGAGTTCGTTCCTCAGTATCTTCATGGTGGAAGGGGAGAAGAGATTCCTGCAAGTGGTTCTCCAGCCTCCACAAGCACTTTGGCCCCAAAGTACTCACACACACACACACACACACACACACACACACACACACACACACACACAAATAGTAAATAAGCAAGTGCTAAAGGGAATGAGAGGAACAGAAGCTGAAGCCATGAGGGGTAAGTGATGAAGAAAACTATTTCCCAGGTGCTCCTGTGTCATGTGAGCTGCCTGAGGCCCTGTGACTCAGCGAGCCTGAGGTAGGTGGCCTTGTCAGAGCACCATGCATTTCGAAGATGAAAGAGAGTGGCTAAGCACAGGTGTCACAAGTGGCTTGCAGCTATTGTGCAGTTGCTCGATGTCACACTGTCACATGACTAACACGGGTGCTTCACATGAGGAATTCATCAGGGGTGTGCAGGCATGTGTGCATGTTCTCGTGTGTGTGTGTGTGTGTGTGTGTGTGTGTGTGTGTGTGTGTGTGTGTGTGTGCCTACATCTATAGGCATGAATGTGGAGGCCAGAGATTGGCCTCAGCTACTGCTCCTTGGAAGTCATCCACCGTGTTTCTCAGAGAAAGAGTCTGTCATTGGAATCACCAAATAGACTAGGCTGGCTGGCCAGTGAGCACCCGGGATCCGCGTGTGTCTAACTCCTCTGCTGGAATTATGTGTGCACCTGAACACTCCTGCTTTCTTTGTTCTAGGGGGTGGAGGGGAAGGGGCTGAACTCAGTTCCTTACACTTGCAAAGCAAGCATTTTACCAACTGAGCTTTCTCTCTAATCCCAGTAGCATTGACTTTAAAGGAAGACTGCAGAGCCTGCCTGGCCTTTTCCCGTCCATTGTGTCTTTAAGGAGATCCCACCAGAATGTGGACCGCCAAACCACATCTGCTTGTGTCACTTACAAATTCAGAGAAAGCTTTGCATTAGTTATGTTTTGCACTTAGAGGCTAATAATAAAATGTATTATGTGTGTATGTGTGTGTGTCTGTGTGTGTGTCAGTGTCTGTGTGTGTCTGTGTGTCTGTCTGTGTGTCCATATGTGTGTGTCTGTGTATGTGTCTATATATGTGTGTCTGTGTGTGTGTGTGTGTCTTATGTGTGTGTTATGTGTGTGTCTGTGTATGTGTCTATGTGTGTCTGTGTGTGTGTGTCTGTGTGTTTGTGTATGTCTGTGTGTATTTGTGTGTGTGTGTGTGTGTACATGTCTGTGTGTGTGTGTGTGTACGTGTGTGTGTGTGTGTGTGTGTGTGTGTGTGTGTGTGTGTGTGTGTGTGTTCTGATGTATCCAGGCTTCGTTTCTAATCAGTCCTCTCCACCAGCAACTTTGACAGCACACTCTCAGTTTGTCAGAGTTGCATGGGTTCAGATGCGCTCAGCCATTAAAAGGTGGGAAAGCCCCCCACTGCTGTGCCTATGAGAGAAGGCTGGTGTTTTGTCAGATATCAGCTGCCCATCACCAGAGGCAGAGAAGGCAATTGGCCCATGATGGGGGTCAGTGAAGAAGCCCCCTAAACCTTAATTATCAGAGTGGCCCCCGGTTTCTCTAGGTTTGTCACTGGCTCCTGACAAGTGTGGAGGCAGATGGAAAGACAAACAGAGCACCACCCACTGGTTAATTAGAAGCTGTCGGAAGGCAACCCAAATTACAAGAGAGTACACCACAGGGTTGACACTCATACACTGGACTTAAACAACAGGTGCAGGAGAAATGGCTAGTCCCTCATGTTCCAATAAATCACCTTGGTGACTTGCGTGGGTCCTTACCGCAAACCAAGAAGAGGGTGTTGCTTGAGACCTACTGTGTGTCTGAAGAGAGGTACCGCACAAGGTGCATTCTTTCTTGCATTTATGTATTTGCTCATCAGATACATACTGCCTGCGTTTTCTTGTTGCTATGGCAAGAGCATCCTCAGAGAAGAAGGGTCTCTCTTGGCTCTCAGATTGAGGATACACTCCTCAAACTGGCAAAGAAGTCATGGTGACCAGAGTGTGAGGCAGCTGGTCAGTTTGCATCCAGTCAGGAAACAGAGAGATGAGTGCTAGCACCAGCCCACTTTCCTATTTTATGCAGTCCAGGACTCCAGCACACAGAATGGCAATACCTGCGTTCAGGGTAGGTTTTCCTACCTCTACTGACCAAATATAGAAATGCCCTCACAAACACACCTAGAGATCTGTCTCCTGGATGATTCTAGATCCTGACAAGCTAATAGTCGATATTAACTACCAGCATACATGTTTATAAAGCGTAAAGATATTCTGATATCTTCATTCACATGAGGATTCACATGATCCTCATGGTTAGCATCCTTGATGAAACAAGCCTCAGGGGCATAGACCCCTGTGTGATTCCACTCATCCAAGGCACCGGGTCCAGTCTGATTTCTTTAGACAGAACACGTGTTGGTTTCCAGGGGCTGGAGGAGAAGGTAGGGAATTGCTATTTAATGGTCATGGAATTTCTGTTGGGTAAAATCAGAGCATCCTGGAGAAGATGTGGTAACATCCAACTGTACAAATGAACTAGCCTGATTCAACTCAATGGCTTCTCATATTTCACTCCCCTCAGATTCGTTAAAAGGAAAAGGAAGCAGGCAGGAGAGATGGCTGAGTGGCACAGAAGCTGTGCTGCTCTTGCAGAGTCCTCAACACTCACATCAAGTGTCTCACAACCACCTGTAACTAAGGCTCCATGGGATCTCACACCCTCTTCCAGCTGCTGAGGGCATCTGCATTCATATGCACATACCCATACAGAGAATAGCACATGTGCGTTTTTTTTTAATTCTTTAAGAAAGAAAGAAGGGAGGAGGGAGGGAAGAAAGGAGAGAGAGAGTGAGAGAGAGAGAGAGAGAGAGAGAGAGAGAGAGAGAGAGAGAGAGAGAGATGAGTCCTACCCTCATGGAAATTACAACCTAGCAGAAAGATAGGCCTGAAGAGAATTGACAAACCAGCATAGAATTTCATGCAATTGCTGAAAGGGAGAGGAGGGGAGACACGCTTCAGCCAGGGTAGCATTGACGTTTATCCCAATGCAGAACTCACCACCATATTATTTGCACACCAGAAGCACTCCTTGCTTTACAAAGAGATCCTTCTAAATATTGAACTCCCGGGCGTGTTGAGCGTTTATAGATAAATCATTTGCCACATAACTGAGCAGCCTGCAGGCGTAGACACCTCAAGATGAAGTGTTATTAGGCAAGACCAATTGAAGATCAATCAGAAATTACAATAAGCATGGTGGTAATTACAACAAAAACTAATGGGAAGAATGATTCTCACAAAAGTTTACCAGACACCCAGGCTCACACACACACCTATAAAATGATACAATGGGGGGAAATCCATAAGAAGCTGCTTGCTTTGCTTTTTTCATTGATGCGGTTACGACATGAGAACATAATATTCAGTATTTCTTTGTCTAATCTTGGCTCCTGCTTGCTGTTTGAGTACTGTTGGCTTCTTAAAGATTACTTTTGCTCATGTATGTGTGTGTGGTGGTATATGGTCAAGAATGCGGGTGCCTACAGAAGCCCGAAGGAAGTGTCAGATCCCCTGGAGCTGGTGTTACAGGCAGTGGAGACACCCAGTGTTGATGCGGAGAATCGAACCCTAGTCCTCCGCAAGAGTAGCAAGCTCTCCTAACCGTAGAGCCATCCCAACAGCCCCCATTTGCGTATTTTCGCTTTTCAAATGGCACAAAAACAGCATGTCCCCTCAGCACGCCACGCTATTGGGCAAAGCATTTAAACTTTTGTGCCTGTGGAATTATTTTTTTAAGCCTTTTAGAAAAAGCTACTCATTAAAATGTAAGGCAGAGAAGCATCCAAGTTTTTTAACTTGAATGTTGAATTTGAAAAAAAAAATTACACAAAGCTTTTGGATTGAACATCGTGCTTTTAGCCTCTGACAACATGGCAAGCTTGCAGCGTTTCCTGGAAGGTTCTCCAAGGCTCCGAAACACCTGAAGGTTCCTCGCATGCTGAATGAGTTGGCAGGGAGGATGCTGGGGAAGGGAAAACACCAGAAGGGGGAAAGAAAGAGAGAGGGTATCTGCTAGATTAACCTACCAAAGATCAGATCCATTAGCGGGGACTTTATCGAGTCTAAAGCAGAGAATGCTTCGCCAGGATAATTAGCAATACTGGCTTTTAAAAGGGAAAGTCGGGAACTAAAGAGCAGGCTGCTGTTGAAATTAAAGATGGTATCTGAGCCATTTACAGCAATTTACGTCATAGCCACCGATACCATAAACACAGAGGTCAGGCGTCCATTCCTGGCTGTCTACGATGGGTCAGCTGTGAAAAGCCATGGAAAGCAGACTGCGCTGGGCGCAGATTGATGGGCGCCACGGTGACTGTGCTTTCAGAAATGTGGGTACATTTTCCATAGTCACTTGTGGCAGGGCAGCTGTGGCTCTAAAATGACAGCTTTCAGATTCCAGAAGAAGCCATGAATTCTACTCTTCATGTAGATATCCAAATACCCTGGCTTCTAAGCCCTGGCATATAGAATAAACTGGCAAGTCTCAATATATGTGCGCATGTGTGTGCAAGTACACGTGCTCCCACAGTGAACATCGTGATCCTGTGTGCATGCACGTGTGTACACACATGTGCAGACCAAAAGACCACGTCACATGTTCTTCCTTGTGAGGTGTCTTTCTTCTTTTTGTAACAGGATTTCTCACTGGCTCAGAGCAAGTGGACCAGATGCTGGCTGGCAAGCAAGCCCTCGGGATGGTCCTGCCTCTGCCTTCCCAGTGTGGGCATTGTGAAGATAGGCCTGACTTTGTTATGTGGGTCCAGGGGCTTGAACTCTGGTCCTCAAGCTTGTTGGACAAGCATGACACAAAATAAGTCATCATTCCAGCCCTGGAGTTAATTTTTAAACTACGAAAATTTTTAACTACTGTGTCACGCAAACAAAGCATAGCTGTAGGCAAGAATGACCCATATCTTACCTGATCCCACTTCTTGAATACCGCGAAGGGGGAGATGCCCTGGCATTCTCTGCGGGGCATAGAATTTAATAGCCTTGGCCTTGGGAGAGTCGTGAGGTTAAAGAACAGCCCTCAGGGCAAGAGAAAGGTTAGGAACCGTTCAGCTATACCCTCCATGCTCCCGAGGGCCAGACACTAATGTCTCCCTTCTCCCCTCCTCAGCCTCCACCTGACACCAGAGGGAAGCAGCTTGCAGTGTGCTGGCTTTCCATGTGGGGACTTGGGTTCGTAAACTCGAAGAGAATTCTTTTTTAATCTCCAGAGTTATCTTTGGCAAAAGAAATAAAGGTATCCCCTCTAGCTAGCTCTTGTCCCAGTTTCAAGTAGACAGATTCTTTTTTTTTTTCCCCACCAAAGAACAACCTAGTAAAGGAGGGCTAAGGGAAGGTGCTTGTCCTGCCTCAACCATGTTAAGTAAAACAAGAATCAGAGAATCAAAACGTGCCTCTGATAAACCCCAATCTTCCAGCCTCCCTTCCGGCTCCTTGACCTGGCAGATGTCGGGAGAAATCTGCCCGTCTGATAATTTTATCTGACTAGCATGAGGATTTTGTCTTGTTTTTAATTGACCCTTTGAAAGCATTGCACATACACACACACACACACACACACACACACACACACATGTTGGCTAAAACACCCCAGCATTCCCACCTGTCCCAGGGCCAGCAGAGCTCACGCGTGTGTTCCTCCTCTGTTCCGCCTCAGAAGGCATCTGTGTTGCTGCCGTGGCTGTCTTTGTGTCTCTGTGTTTCTCTATCCTACTTTTACTCCACTTTATGCAAAAGGAAACCAATCTCCAGATAAAATCCCCAGCAGTGGAAATGTGTCTAACTACAAAACTAGACCTACTCTGTGCAGCAGTGGAAATGTATCTAGATAGATAGATAGATAGATAGATAGACCATAGATACACAGATACAGACATAGATACAAGATACAAAGATATATAAATACACAGAAACATAAATACATAGAAAGATTGATACATACATACATAGAAAGATATATATAGATAGATAGATAGATACAAAGAAAGATACATATATAGACAGACAGATAGATGAATAGATAGATAGATAGATAGATAGATAGATAGATAGATAGATAGATGAATAGATAGATAGATAGATAGATAGATAGATAGATAGATAGATAGATAGATAGATAGGTGATAGACACATAAAATGCTAATAGATACATAGATATGCATAGATAGATAGATAGATAGATAGATAGATAGATAGATAGATAGATAGATAGATAGATAGATGGATGGATGGATGGAGATAGATAGATAGATAGATAGATAGATAGATAGATAGATAGATGGATGGATGGATGGATGGATGGATGGATGGATGGATGGATGGATGGATGGATAGATGGATGGATGGATGGATGGATGGATGGATGGATGGATGGATGGATGGATGGATAGATAGATAGATAGATAGATAGATAGATAGATAGATAGATAGATAGATAGATAGAGTCTGCTTTCACTAATTTAGCCCAGCACAACATATGTTAATATTGTCCTTTGGAGAGCCAGGTCACAGGTGTGGCAACTGTCCTCTTCCTGAATCTCATAACCACACCAAGCTGAGTTTGCTGACTCCATATTGAAATACATGGTAACTCCAGCCTTTGCTCACCATCCTCACTGTCCAGCCGCCGTGACACAAGGCTAAATCAGCAGTGACTCTTGATTTCCCACTTCTGCCCTTTGCTCTATTTCCCCCCCCCCAACCTCCAACTTAACCATGAAACATAGACACTTGCATCCTGTGGCTCTGACCCTCAACCTCCTCCCATGACTTCCTTCTTGCCTGAAATGAAGCTCTTGCACCACGTCTCGCTCTTGCTTGGATCCCGCCATGCCCACATGCACACCACGCCTCATCTCTTCCCACTTTGGCATTTGACTGTTTACAGTTCATGTTGCCTGGTATTCTCTTCGTAGAGGACTACTTGCATCAATGGGATCACTCCTGAAATTTCTATATAGAAGAGCAGAGACCACAATCCAACAGGTCCTATCATGAATTCTTTGCTGTCTCCTTTTTTGTTGTTGTTGTTTGTTTCCCAGGAGGGCAGTCCCACGGGAATGAAAATATCATGTATTTGTTGAATAGGCAAATACTGGAATTTGGTGGCTCTGTGGTTAATTTTCTCTGTCTATACTGGCTAATTTTCATTGTCAACCTGACTGGATTTTAGGATCACGAAAAGAGGAATTCTCCTGAGTAAACTGTCTATGAGCATGTTCCTGGAGAACTCCAACCTGAGAGGGGAGACATTCCCAGAACGTGGATGGCACCAACTCCGGATCTGACTTCCCAGCCTGAATAGAAAGAAACGTGCTAAGCACCAGCATTAATCTCTCTGCCTCCTGACTACAGACATGATGTGGCCCGGTGCCAGGACGCCATGCCCTCCCTGCCTAGCTGGGAAGTGATTAGGAACGAGGGACTTGGAGCCATGTTGTATTTATTTCCGCCCTGGCTAGGGTCAGCACTGCTCTTTGGACACAAAGACTGAAGTCTCCCCCTTCAGGGCTACAAAGCAGAAATGCCAAACATCTCTCTAAAATGGTCAAGATTTGGGATGGGAAGGGTCGCTGTGACAAAAACAACCAGGAAGCAGCAGACTTCAAAACCATAACGTGGCTAGGAGTCAAGCCCAGGAGTGTTTTACCTGCTGTCGGAAGCCAGGGCTGACATGCAAGTAAGGTGTAAATATCATGTTAGGAGAGGACGGGGACTCAGCACCATGCCCTAGGATTCTCAGACATCAGTGGGATTTCTAAAGTGACTTCAGAGATTATTTTTATCACTATAGGGAAAGATGACTTTCCAAGCTCCTGGTCCATCACATGTGCTTGAAGAGGGAACGTTAATAAGGCCGGCAAAGACTTTGTCTTTATAGTCGTTCAAGGGAAGACAGATATCGAGGTGAATAGCCCATCAGAACAATCAAGGGAAACTCATTTCTTTCCATCCTTTAGAGTTTCCCATAATGCACCATGATCCCAGGGTACATGCAGAGGAAAAAAAAATATGCCTGTAAAAAGGGCTTTTAAACTTTTAGTTGTTTGCAGAATATTAGCAACACTATAAAAAGTTTATGTTAATTAATGCTGCATTTTAATAGATTTCCTGGAAGTTTGTAACTGTATACTATAAAGGCTTTCAAAATAATGTATTATCCAGTGGTTGTCATAAACCCCAAAGCAGCTCAAATATGCCTTTTATGTCTCTATAACTTCCCCCAAAGTTACAGTATTTAAAAGATTCAAACGCAGAAATAAAAAGAAAAAAAAATTCCCTACCAGGGGATATTTTAAATTTTTATCTCTCTCATCATGATCAATCTAATTTCCCGGCCGTGCTGTAGTTATCTTTCCTGAGAGAAAAAAAATCCATCCACACATCTCATCCCACTGAGCTAGACAGACCTCCTCAAGGACAGGGGTGAGCCAGAGGAACTGGCTTCCTCTGCACCCACCAAGCCCCCCTCCAGACGAACATTCTTCATGAAGACAATGGTTCCTGGGGCTGGAGGAGCTCAGCTCTGCATATTCAGAAGGCAGACCAAAGAGAGAGCTTTAATTGTGAGAATTTACAGAAGTCCCAAATGTGACCATTTCTGTGGGGAAATGCTTTCATATTTGGGTAAAAACATGCGAAGGGCAAAGGGCTTAAACATGGTGGTGAGTGACAAATCTTTGGGAACAAATTAAGTACACAATGAGGTTCAATCTCAACCTTTTGGAAGAATCATCAACTCCCATGGCTACCGATACCCGGTGAGCGGGGCTCCAGAAACGTGCAACAGCAGTGCACCACAAAAAACCTCCGTCTTCTGCTGATTGTACACATAGCACGTGTGCATGTACATGCATTGGTGCTCTGTGGCTCTCCAAGGAAGCCTTGGAATCCATGCATTCCTCCTACACCTCGTTCCCTAAGTCCAAGTATAAAGTGTCTGTCACCTCGGCTCCAAGTCCTCAAGAATCTACATGACACTGTTCTTAGTCGCAACTCCAGGAGAGGAATTGGCTTTCTTGGACCTGTGAGACTGTTGGGATTTTAGATCCAAATTCCCCATCATGGGGACCTTGCTAAACTCTTCTAATCCCAGAACAGTGAAAATACATTGATGAGGGTAGGTGCATGCGTGCGTGCGTGCGTGCGTGTGTGCGTGTGTGTGTGTTATGTGTGTGTTGTGTATTGTTGTATTGTTAATATGTGTGTATTATGTGTGTATTGTGTGTGTGGTGTGGCGTGTGTACATGTGTGGACTATGTGTGTACTGTGTGTTTTGTATGTATGTGTGTAAGAGTGTGTATGTGTTATGTGAGTATTGTGTATATTGTGTGTGTGGTGTTTTGTGAGTGTGTATTATGTATGTATCGTGTGGTGTATGTGTGTGTGTGTGTGTGTGTGCTAATTCTGCTAGTTAGCAGATCCCCAAAACAAATAAGTAAATAGTACATCAAGACTGACTGCAAACATTGACGAAAATAATGAAGACTCGAAGCCCAAGCAACTCAGGTCTGAGAGTCAGAGCGATTAGCAGTGCAGTCACCAGCTGTCTTCCCTTACCCAGGAACAAAATATTCCTGAGATGTGGGACTCAGGACAAAGGGTCGTTCTGGATGGTGCCCAGTGGAATCACCAGTAGACTGTCTCAAAACAGAAACTACGAGCCTGTGAGAAAAGCAACACATTTGCTGTCATTGGTTTTCCTAGGAAGCACAGGCTGGAATGTAAGTCATCAAAACTCCAGGTCCATTCTCTCTATAGATAGATAGATAGATAGATAGATAGATAGATAGATAGATAGATAGATAGATAGATAGAGATAGATATAGATATATAGATCCTATCTCTATCTTCCCTCCATTCTTCCCTCCCTCCCCTCCCTTCCTCTCCCTTCACCTCCCTCTCTCCCTCTACCCCCTCTTTCTCTCTTCCTCTCCCTCTAACTATCCTCCCCAACTGCCTTTGTCCATCTCCCTCTCCCTTTAAACTAAGTCCGACATTTACCAATGCCACTTGAAATCCATACCCTAGAGACCTCATTTAACCATTTGCCAATGCGCATCTTCCCCCTGCCCCCCCCCCCAGTCCCGCCTCCTCCCCCTAAAATGTAAATACAATTAGCTGGCTGAAAGCACATTTCTTGTCTTCTTCTTTCCAAGTGTCTCGGTTCTGGGGTCCACACCACGGGAGTCACTCATGCATGATCGGTCCTCACGGAAGCCCAGAGAGATGGAAGGGAAACACAGCCCGAGGAAAAGTCTATGAAGCTTGCCGGCTTTCCTAATCCCCTTCTCTCTAATGTTTCTTTGTAAATTTGTCAGATGGGAATGAAATTGCCTCGTAACTCTCCAGACGTGAAGAACATCTCTGAAGAAAATTACGTACTTGTCAAAGCAAGGGGGAATTTATGTTGGTGTTCCTGAGATGTGATTTTATTCTGTCTATTTCCTTTGTGCCATCAGAGCAACCGGAGAGACAAAAAAGAAAAGGAGGAGAAAAAAAAAAGTCACGCGCGCGCACACACACAACTAGTTTATGGATATTTTTTTCACTTTGCTGCGTTTTTTGCTTGTCTTTCCCCTCTGTTTGCTTAGCCCCCTCCTTCCTTCCGTTCCTTGTCTGGGATGGTGCAGTCCCACATAGCAACGCCATGAGAGAGCCAGCAATGATTTCTGCCCATCCAGGGCCATTCCAACAGGCACAAGCATGATTTCCCCGCGGACAGCGCCGAGAGATGTGAGCTAGGTTTCTGAATCCCGCCCAATCCCAGCCAGGGATGCTCTGGGAGCTGAAGCCTTGTTAATGCTGCTGCCAAGCAGCCACGCGCTTCCTGAATTAAATTCTCCCCTACTTGCCCTTCCGGGGCTCTGCTTTCTGCATTCAGAAGTCTTGGAACCTCGGGAGTTGGATGGCCTCACCATCAACCACACAGTCGAGCTAGCAGAGAACCTGGAGACAGGGCTACCCGGACTCCACTAAGCAGGCAGGCAAACAGTCCCCTTCTCTGTCTCCAAAACATTAAAATGATTTATGGGGGGAGGATGGGGCACATGCGGAGGTCAGAGTACAACTTGCAAGAATGGGCGCCTCCTTCTACCATGGTGGTCTCAGGGATCCAACTCGAGTCTTGCCAGCAAGCATCTTTACATGGCAAAGCCTCCCAAGTTCAAAGTTGCCTCCTTCAGTTAGGGACCAAGAATTCTAAGTAAGATCAGACTTTCTGTCAACGCTCCTCTGCTACCTGACAAGGTGACCTGGGCAGCTTCATCAATCAGCCTCTCTGTTGCCTCAGTTTCCCTATGTGTCAAATGGGGTAGAAATAACACTCCATAGAGCTGTGTTCCTGGAACTTGAGCAGCCAGTTTTCACTTTATTCTGTTGTTACTATGTTCATACAACATATACCAGGTGTCTGTGTAGAGCATCTGTACAGTAAATAATTCCCAGGCCGATGGGGTGGATCAGCGGGTAAAAGTGCTGGCTGTCAATCACGACAACCTGAGTTCAGTCCCGAGCTCCACAAGGTGGAAGGAAGGAATCCACGCCTGAAAGCCATCTTCTGATCTCCACGTGGCACACACAACCCCACACATGCACACAAAATAAATTAATATGCACTTTTTTAAAAAAAATAACTTTCCCTTGGAAGCCCGATTTATTCATCATGCTTGTTAGTTTCCTATCGCGGCAATAAAAACACAATGCCAAAGACAACTGAAGGAAGGGAGGATGCCATTTTAAAAATAGCTTTATTATCATTTATTTATGTGCGCATGCGTGTCTGTGTATGTGCACGCACCTCGGGAGGCCAGAGGCATGTCAGATCTTCTGGAGCTGGAGTTCCAGGCAGCTAGGAACTGATGGTTGGCTGTGGGTGCTGGGAAACATACCCAGAGCCTCTGCAAGAATAATGTATCCCCTTAACTGCTGAGCCACCTCTCTAACCACCCTCCCCACCCCCCCACCCACCCCCCCCTCGCCCCAGAACCTCATATTCTGGCTCACCGCTTGAGGGTGCAGCCTATCATGGAGGAAGGCATGGCCAGTGAAGCTTAAAGCAGTGGTCACTCGGCATCTGCAGTCAGGAAGCGGGGGAGGGGAGGACGAAGGCTGCTGTACAGTTTGGTTCTCCTTGTTTAATCTACTCCAAGAGTCCAGCCCAGAAGACAACACTGCCCATTTAGGGTGTGTTTGCTCATTCAATCAACCCAATCTAGAAACTCCCTCAAGGCAGACCCACGGGATCGTCTGTACAGTGACGGGGAAGCCTACAAATTAGCAATCAGTGAGTGCTAAGCAGTAACAGGAAACATTGTTTCCACATCCTGTACAAAGTCCTTCCCCCACAGGAGTTCAGGACACCAAGAGTCTCCTAGAGTCTCTCCTAGTGCCTGGGTACCTTGTAATGGGTGAGACCTTACACTTTGGGCTCTTTTCCCTGCTGCTTTGCAGCGCTTTTTAAATATTAAAAAGAATGAAGAAAATGTTCTTTGTTCAAACGCACCAAAAGCAGTTCGTTGAAAAACTTAAATATTAGTGGAAGGAGAGGCCTCTAAAGAACACGTTGCATTTTCAAACTTGCTAACACCCCAGAAGGCAGCCATGGAAATATTGTGAGTCTCTGTGGAAGCTGAGTCTCACTAAATGAAAAACAGGACATGTATTGTACAGATGGGTCTAGATGGATTGGTAAAATTCTTCCAGAAGGATTCCTCGAGGATGTATTAGCTAGAAATTGGGGCAATTACACTAACTTTATCTATTTAAGTAATGACAAAGGAACCTCTCTGGTGACAGGCCAGCTGATGGAATATTCCGGTAATGATCTCACCCCATCCCACTGGGTAGAAGGTACAACCTTATGCATGGTTCCACTCCTCTCGATTTCAAACCCAACTGCGGCAAGAAAAATAAGAAATGGAAAATTCCAGCAATAAACAATTCATAAGCTGTAATGAATTCTCACTCAGCCCTGGACTGTGGCCATGTTGCGTGCCAATAGCCTTGCCGTGGTAGCCTGATGCTGCCTCAGAAGGCGGACACCATTCACCTCTCTCCAGTTCATCAAACGGACACTGTCACCTCCTGCCATCACAAGAACAGTGACACAGTACAATAAGCTGCTTTGAGAGCTAAAGAAGCCTTACTGATAGAACCTTATTAGATTTCAGCATCACAGTTGCTCTCTCTCTCTCTCTCTCTCTCTCTCTCTCTCTCTCTCTCTCTCTCTCTGTGTGTGTGTGTGTGTGTGTGTGTGTGTGTGTGTGTGTATCTCCTCTCTCTGTCTTTCCCTCTCTTTATCCCTCCCTCTCAGTGCCTTAGTTTTAAATTAAACTTTATAAGTGTGTGTTATGGAAAAGAACACCACATCTCTGGGGGACTCGATAGAACCTATGGTTTCAGACAAGCGTGGAAGGATGGGGACAGTGGGGACGGTGGGGGCGGGTCTTAGGAACTGCCGCTAGTGAGTAAGGAGGAAACGACTGTCTGTGCTTTGTCCTTGATCTCGGGAGTTACGTTCATGTTGCATCTGAAGGAAGGCCTCACTATAGAAGGGAAAAAAAACACAAGGAAAGTCCGGCGCAGCCCAGGAGAGTCTTAGCGATCCCTCGGGCTTTCATTAAGCCTGTGAGCGAGCTTCTGTCACCTCCTGGCACAACGAATGCAGTTAAGCTTCTACAGGACAGCCCAGTGCCACCTGGACACCAAGGCAAAGGAGACCGGGCTCCTACAGACCGGGGTTCAGGTTTGTGTTCCTTTGCTTATGTAACGCCCCCCATTAAAATGGCTTATCAAGCTGGGGGCAGAGCCCCCCTCCCCCCAAGTCTGTTGCCTCTGCTGCTCTGATGGGAGAATACATTGTTTATTACCCCCCTCATTTACCAGCCCCCAAATATCATTACAATGTCTGTGCCATGATCTATGTATGGTTGTTACCCTTTTAATGGATAAAAAAAGATTTAAGTACTTCATTCGGTTGCATTTTGACAGCTGTTAGCCATCATTTTTCCATTCACCTGCATTTAGCAGTCCCATAAAGGAAAGCAATCTCGGAGGGAACACGAGCCGGGCACTGCAAGGTGATAATTCTGTGTCAGTCCAGCCTATAAATACCTGCCTGGCTTTGTGCTGAGTCAGCAGTCTGTGACGGAGTGGCAGCCGTGCCCTTTTATCTGCCTGAGTGTCTCACGGCAATCGGACCACCAGCCCCAGCCGTGAAAATCCATAGTATCGATCCGGCCATTTCTCCACTGTAATTCTTTTGTAGGAAACCCCGGATGACAAATTTTATCTGCACCACTTTTTGATGGCTGGTTTGATATAAAGGATCTCCAAGGGCAGAGTTAAGCGTTGGGCCATTCCACGTTATCAGGCAGCCGCTTTATTTACTGAAACTACAATTGTGGTCTCACACACACACACACACACACACACACACACACACACGGAGAGGTAGAGAGGACAAGGAAGAAAAATGGAACCAAATAATATTTCAAGTCCAAGGTGCCAGCGGGTGGGAAGAAAGGCTGTGTGAACCACCTGACTCAAGCATAGGTTAGAATGGCTGACCACATCTGTAATCGAGAATCTAGCAGAGGTGTGTTTAGACAGCCAAGCTGTGGTGGTGAAGGGTTGTCTATCACAATGGTGATGAGGCTGTTCTCCACCACCCGCCTAACCCTCACCTCATCTCCTGAGACTTGCGGAGCTTCCTTGCTCCATGTCCCCAGGGTGTTAAGAGAATCTCTTCATCTGATGGTTCCTTAGAGCTCACCATCGGGCACGAATCAGAGGCCCAGGTGAGCACCTGTGAAATATCCGAAGTCCCTAGCGAAGAAGAGAAAGGTTGTGTAAGAGCCTCTGTCCTTCCCAGAATTGCCGCTGTGACTGTTTCTGGGCACAGGTACAAAATGGAAAAGGGGGAATGTCCTTCTGCTGGGTGCATAGGCAGACAGTCCCCAGTTGTAGATCCAAGCCGAATTCTATTAAAGCCCCAGGTGCTCAGGCCTGTGTGACGAACTCACAGAGACCTCTAACCGGCCTCTCTCCCTCAGCACTGTGAACATCTGGGCCGGAAAAGTTCTTTGTGGTGAGAACTGCCCTGCACATTTTAGAGGTTGCAGCCATATCTATAGAGTCTGCTACCTACCAGTATTTCACAGTTCGAAGCAAGCTTGTCTGCAGAGCACCTTCAGCTGGTGCAGGGCATTGAACAGTGACTAAGGTTTTTATGGTGAGCCAGGCGCTGTGCCAAGCAAGGGACTTGCCATACATCCAACCAACTTGAGGTGTAAACAATTGTCATGCTTTCCAAAGGGGTGTCAACAACTGAGGTCCAGAGGGTGCAATGGTCACAAAGTCAATACACAATGACACCCAAGAGTCTGTACCAGTGCCCAGCTTTGTCCTATTCCAACAGTGCTGTCTTTCAGGAGAACATGCCTCCCGTTGGGCATCATCATGGTTAAGGAAGGTGGTTCTGGGGCTAGAGAGAGCGCTCCATGGTCCAGATCACTTGCTGCTATTGTAGAGGGCCCAAGCTCAGTTGCCAGCACCCACCGCCTGTGGCTGGCAACCATCTGTAACTCCAGCTCCAGGGGATCCAAAACCCTCGTCCCCCAGACTCCACAGACAGACTCACGTGCACATCCCTCACACAGGCAGGTACAGGCATATGAGCAAACATGTTTTTAATAAAATGTCCAAAGAAAGGTCCAGGGCATCATCCTGTAGTCGTGGTTTCTATCTCCCCCAGGGCAGGCTGGAATGAGGAGACTGCTGTGAACCATGCCCATGCCTCATACTACAAAAAAAGAACAAAACAAGACCAACAATTCGTTGTTGCTGCAACTATCCTGTTTGTCATGGGATTAGACCTCCTGTGTTTGTAGAGTTTTTCTCTAACTATTGTACTAACTCATATCATCTTGCTATCTAAGACATCTCAGCATCCCCTTAAATATGGAGTTAGAGGTGAGTGCTTTGTGTACACAGTTGGCTCTCTCAGAAGAGCTTTCCATGTCCCATCTCTGAAGCTGTCAGGGAGGGACAAGTCCACGAGACCCAAGACAATGCCATTATCTCTTTATTCAAAATGGCAGCAAAGTTAACAACAGCCAACTGACAGCAGAAGGGAGGAGATTAGGCACATCACGGCACATGCATCTCTGAAACCCAGTAGAGCACATGGGGCAGAGGATGCCTGGAAGTGATGCTGAAATCTCAATGTAAAGTGAGGGAAATAAGAGGATCAAGCTTGCAACATGGCCTTTATGGTTTGAGGGTCTCACTGGGTAGACTGGCTGGCCTGGAACTCGCAGACCTCTATGCCTCTGCTCCTCGAATGCTGGGGTTACAGGCGAGCACCACCACACCCAACCAATGCACCACCATTAACACTGCTTCAAAAACAGAAGGAACAACAAAAACAACAACAACAAAACCTAGAAAGAAATATGCATCAAAAAGAAAACAAAAAGTGAGTACGGTCTTCCTGGATGAAACAATGGGTGACAGCTTCTTCGTTCTCTGAAAAACAAAAATGTGCATACTGAAAAGCAGTCGGACGGGTATGTTTCAACCTGGTCATTGCATGTTGGATCTCTGATTTCACTGTCAACTTTAGGCAAGTTGCTGAACTTATTTTCAACCTAAACCCAGACGCCTCAAAGATTTGTTATTAAAAATAACGTTTAAGGGCTGGTGAGATGGCTCGTTGGGCGAAGACACTTGCTTTCAAGTCTGTTGAGCTAAGTACCATCCCTTGGGGATCCACGTGGTACAAGGAGAGAACCAATTCCCACAAGTTGTCCTCTGACCTCTACAGGGGGCCATGGCATGTGCCTGCCCACACATGTAAGCTTAAACACACACGTGCACACAGAATAAATAAAAAGATGACATATTTGCCGTGAGTCTTCAGGAATATATGTATGGAGGCAGTGAGCATATAGTTGTACCTGTGTGACGTGTAAGACTAAGCGTGAGTTTACACATGAGTTTGTTTGAACAATGCCCAGTAAAAGCCACACTGGATACATAGTGGGTCAGTCACTGTCAATTTTTTATTTAAAGCAAATCTAACCATTATCATTTTAAAAAAATGGAAAAGAATATTTTAAAAGCTTTTTTTGAAAAACAGAAAAGAAACAGAAATTTCCCTTAGAGGAGTTAGTTATGATTTAGCACTCCAGGCTGCACATCCTGTAGCAAACGGGACGTGTCTGAGAAGCTGGAGCAGATGGACGGGAAGGAGGATGCGGGGTGAGAGGGAGCCAGGATATCGGGAGCTTAAAGTTAACTCTGCCATGAACCCCTCCTCTACAGAAGCCTTACCGGCTCTGTCTCAGGAACAAGCAGGTGTCTTTCCCACCTCGTCCCTTCAGATCGAGGTATCCCCCCCCTTTTACTGAATTAGATTTGTAATCTGAGACCGAGTTCACCTGCTTATTTTACACCTCAGCCTGTTTTTCCAGCTGGCAGGATGGAAGGAAGACTGGGTGTTTAGAAGCAGGGGGTGATGGAGGGAGATTATCAATCAGATAAGGATCGCTTTGCCTTATCTGTCACCTCTTCTGCTCCCAGTGATGACTTGCAGGGAGGGGCATCTGTAGATGGGAGGGTTGAAGTCTAGTTTACTTCCTGGTTGTTGTTTTTTTATTCTAATAAAGTTTCATGGGGTCACAACCATTCATTTGCCTCCATCTGAAGTGGCTCTCATTCCACACCAACAAGGCTCCGTAGTTACAACGCAGACCACAGGATAACCCAAACAAAGCTTAACCCCCATATTTGTTTTTATTTGGTGCCTGAAAAAATAAACTGAATAGGTCAAGAAATCTGTTTTCCATTCCTCATCCCATCCAAGACAGATGCCCTGGAAGAGCCCACAAAGCTGGTGGCATTGTCCTTATTAAATGCATGGCTACAGGTGAGGCTGGTCCTGATGTGACTGCATCCATGGCTACAGGTGAAGCTGGTCCTGATGTGACTGCATCCATGGCTACAGGTGAAGCTGGTCCTGGTGTGACTGTATCCATGGCTACAGGTGAAGCTGGTCCTGGTGTGACTGTATCCATGGCTACAGGTGAAGCTGGTCCTGGTGTGACTGTATCCACGGCTACAGATGAGGCCAGTCCTGGTGGGAATGCATCCCTTGGAAAGATGCAGGGGTAATCAGCTTGTGTTAACTTTCACTAGAGTTCGTGCTACTGATTCTAGTGTAAATGCTTATCCTGCTTCAGCTGTGGATCCTATCTATGTCCCATTAGAGTGATCAATTCAGAAAAGTATTGAGCGAGCCTGGGTCCCTAATTGAAATTTGTTTTGACTTTTGTGATTAAATGGTTTGTCATTTCCTATCTAGACTAATGAGTGCAAAGGTCAAAGCTAACAATAAATGGAGCAGATTCTACGGAGGATCAGCAAACTTTTCTTTCTTTCTTTCTTATTGTTGTATTTGTTATTTGTTTACTTTTTAAAGATTTATTTCTCTGTGTGTGGGTGTTACTTTGTCTGCAAGTATGTCTATGCATCACATGCGTGAAGTGTCTGCAGAGGCAAGAAGAGGGCATTGGACCCCCCTGGGAGTGGAGTTACAGATGGTTATAAGCCACCTCGTGGGTGTTGGGAACCAAACCTTGATCCCCTGGCAGGGTAGCCAGTGCTCTAACCACTGAGCCATCGCTCCAGCTTTCTGATTTACTCACGTGTTTATTTATTTGCTTATGTGCTTCAGGGTGTGTAAGTGAAAGCCAGAGGACACATTGCAGGAATTGGTTCTCTCCTTCCATCCCATGGGTTCCAGGGATGGGACTCAGGTTGGCAGCAGGCCCCTTTGCCTCCTGAGCCATCTCATTGGCCCCAGAAATATTTTATGCAAAGGGCCAGAGTGGAAGCGTCTTCAGTTTTACATGTTACGTAACCTCCTTTGCAACTGCAACTGCTCAACAGATAGAGCTACGATAAAAAATAAATAAGTAAAAAACAAGAGCACCAAGGGAGGACCACAAACACACCCAGTGTGACGTGTTCTGATGACAATTATAACAGGTGGCCTGTTAGGCTTGTCCTGTGCTTCATAGATTGTCAGCCCTGGGACTCGGGAACTCAGAAAACTACTTGTCAACAACTGTCCGAAAGGCAACCAAAGTAACTCAAGTGAGCATGTGCTTTATATCCAGAAACAAGGAGTGTGATGCAGAGCGCATGCCCCAGGAAGGAAGGGTTTCTATTCAGCCTTGCACAGAGGGGCGCAGGGTTGCTGCATCCTTGTGATTAATAAAAGAGGTGGGGGTGCCACTACAAAAGAGACATGTAATGGAGATCTGGGTGAGAGAAGAAATCAGAGCAGTGTGATCTGCAGAGGCAGAGAGACAGGACCAGAGACATGATGGCAGTGACAGGTGAGAGAGAGGGCTGGTGGACATGCAGGAAGGTTGGTCAGATGGTGAACAGAGGCCTGGAGCTTATGCAAGTGCAGACTGAACCTGCTGTCCGGCCTCAGCATCCCCTGGCTCTGGGCAGCAGTAGAGGCCTGAGATGAGGAAGTTTGCTTTCTGGGATAGACCTCCTTGAAGGACCACTATGGTCTATGACACCCTCTGAAGAAACAGTGATGTCTGCGGTCCATGCTGCAGCCCCAGAAGAGATGAAGCCTGAGATCATGTGGACCTATGCTGTCTGCCCTTCTGCCTCATGACTTGGTGATGTCCTCCCTTGGGGGGCCACCCTGATGTTCATGGCATGTGTAGCCACCTGAGGCCATGTTGCAGCCTGTGGCCTGTGTAGCTACTGGAGGCCATGAGTGGGGTTGGTGGTGCTGATACTTCCAGGGACTGTGTTGGTGTCTGCAGCTAAAGTTATCACTGAAGCCCACAGGGATGTTCGTGATCATCTGAAGTCGTGTTAACGTCTATGGGCTTGGGAGAACTGGTCTACCCCTCACCAACTGATGTATGTGCGAGGGAGGTCGGGGGAACAGACCATAGCATTACCATGCCAGTAGTGGTATGGGCTCAGGAGAGCTGGCCCCGCCCCTCCTTGGCCACCACAGGGCTCTCCTCACTTGATGGCTTCTGATGATGAAAGACTCATCCTCCCGGGGAGTGGGGGGGGCTGGCCACTAGGAATTTGACCATGCTCCAGTAATTTTTCCTTTTCCTTGGAGGGAGGGAGAGGGGAAGGGGGGGGGAGAGCGGCAGACATGGGAAGGCTGGGAGGTAAGCACGATCAGGGTGCATGATGTGAGATCCCCAAATAATCAGTTAGAAGAGAAAGGAAGGAAGAAGGAAGGAAGGGAGGGAGGGAGGGAGGGAGGGAGGGAGGGAGGGAGGGAGGGAGGGAGGGAGGGAGGGAGGGAGGGAGGGATCTTAGAGCTTGGAGCTCAGCAACCTGCAAGCATTTGAGTTCAATCCCCAGGACTGAAACATTAATCAAGCAGCCAGATACTTCTAATACCTGTGTCGGGGAGGCAGAGACAGATCTCAGGGGTCACTGGCTAGCCTGCCTAGCCAAGTGAGCTCTGAGGTAGAACTAAGGGACCCTGCGACAAAAGGAACATGCAGAGAAACCGAGGAAAGGACCGGAGGACACCACGCTTTCAGTGTCCACACGCAGGTACCACCTGCATACCCTATACACACAATAACAGAGCACACGTACGTGAGTGCACTCACGCACTCGCTCACACAGACACACAGACACACACACACACACACCCCTTCTGCTTCCTGCATAAAGCATTAGTGGTACATTCAAATATTTCACATTACTTGGGGGAGAGTAAGTTGAACGCGCTTTGCTTTGCTTTACTTTGCTTTGCTTTGCTTTGCTTTGCTTCGCTTCGCTTCGCTTCGCTTTGTGTTTTGTTTTAAGATGCTTTTGATTCTGCATACCCTCAGGAGGACTCACATCTGGAGCTGAGCAACCCTCTGTTCGGAGTACAACCTTCTTCCAGGTTCTAACAACCAAAGTCAGCTGCAGGCATTTCCACGTGTCCCCCAGAAGCTAAGGCCACCATTGCAGAGAACCACTGCTGGCCCTGGTCACTAGCCACAGTCACATCACCAGCTGGGGTTGCCATCATGGTGTGATCTGCATCTCAAGATTGGAGTGGGGGTCCCTTCGTAGAGGAATTAGAAGGAGCAGGGCAGAAAGGACAATATAATATCAACGACAGTGTCAGGTGGCACTAGAAAGGGGTAGAAAGAAGAAATAGGAAGAACAGGAAATGATTGCTGAGGGGCCATGGGCTAGTCCACACTCGATACCCAGATCTCAGCTTGTATAAAGCTAAGCCATCGCACCAAGGAACCTGTCCAAGAGAATGACGCATCTGTGTTCCTTCAAATAGCTCCTGGGCCCTGGAGTTTAGCCTGGACTTGCATTCTTCACGGAGTGTGGATCTCAGGAAGGAAACTGGAGCAAATCAGTGGTCGGGAGTCACCATGAGCAGCTTTCAGACAAGTCCTGCTTACCAGCATGATGTGAGTTTTCCTTCCAATCCATCGCAAATTCAATTCTGGACTCACTTATTCTTAATTTCTCATAATACTTATATAAAAAATATACATGCTGCTCTTCTGTGTAAAATGTCTGTTAGCAACACTATGTTTCAAAAGCTGCATCATTGCAGCTGGAGAGATGTACAAGTGGTTAGGAGCACCAACTGCTCTTGCAGAGGACCCAGCTCTAGTTCCCAGCATCCTTACAGTGGTTCATAGCTACCAGTAACTCCAGATCAAGATCCAGAGATCTAATACCTTCTTCCAGCCTCCATGAACACCACATACACGTGGCACACATGTGTGTATACAGACAAAACACCCATAAAGTAAATAAACCTAAAAAAATATGTCCAGATGAACAAGTTACATTTTCACAGTGTCCAACTCAATCCAAGCAGCTCTCCCAAGCCCTCTAGACCCTCAACTTGCCTCATGAACCAAAGCTGTCGAATTCTTACAAGGGAAGCCAAATCCTTTCAAGGTTAATTTATGGTCTTGTCTGTTGCAGTTCAAAGAAGAGATCCTATTAGGCAAATATGTGCATTCTGGTATGAGAGAAAAATATTTTGTTCTGTTAATGAGTGTGTGTGATTCCTGGTCATTTGTCCCCTCCTCTTGACTTCTCCCTGTTCAGAACAGAGGTTGCTGGTGTCCTACTCCCCTGGCCAGGCTCATTACAGGACAAAGATGTCAATGTTTTAGCTTACGAGTTTCAAAGCCAAAGTTTAGAAAAAGGGTGACTTTAAGATCTATATATGAGTGGGCTGTAAAAGTTTGCCACACTCCACACAAGAAGGAGAAGTCAGGAGAAGCCAAGCAGGTGCAGATAAATCTTGGGAGGACAGAGGGGTCAGGGGAAAGGTCTTGAGCTTTGTGAGAAGCCACATGTGCCATTGCAGGGTGGCGCTGGCTACCGCTGGCCACCACGCATACATAGGCAGTAAAGTTTTTGTTTTACCAAGATGAGGTTTTGAGAACTAACCAATCAGATGAGAGACAAGTTAACCAATCAAAGATGAAGAGATAAAAGTTGAAGCGAGAGAGAGGAAGACTGAAGTTTGCTGAATAAACTGCTGTTAGAAGGACTGGTGGTCGTGTCGTTCTTGCTGGTCGAGAGCGGACGCGACAGAACTTCAGTCCTGCACACTCTCCAAGCACAGAAACATTCCCCAAACTCACACCCGTGTTGTATGTAGAACAGACAAGCATCACTTACAGTGTCATGGACCAAAACTGAGCAAGCACAGTGACAGCCAGATCAGGGACAATGGAGCTGCTAACATTCCCTCACAGAGGGAGGGAAGGGTCACCAGACCCTCAACCTTGGATTCTAACCACCAATCCCCTCCTGCCTTACAGATGCATGGTTTGGGATGGTAAACAGTTTATTAAGGCTTGGGACACAGTGACACAGCTTTCAGGAGCACCCTTCTAGAATGGACTTCTCTATGATACATTTATTTTTCAGTCACTCACATTCCTGTAAGTAGCCACAATAAATCAGTGATTCACAGGCTGGACCTAGTTGAAACTGTATCTTTCATCTGTCTGGACTTTTTCTAACTGAAGTAAGAGTCACTTGTTTAAATCTCCCCCAGGAAAATGCTCCTGACACATACATAGCCAGGATTTGTCCCCAAATGGATGAGACTTCTGGGACTGAATCTCTGAATCCCAAATGAGGCCCCAAGCTTTGTGGCGATGTTCTCAACCCAGCCTGGAATAGAAACAGCCAGGAAAACCAGATGGGCCGATAGACATCCCCACCTCATCTGCCTGACACTGCCAGTGTGACAGAAAGGGGTCACTTGACAGGAACAACATAACTGTAACCAAGGAAGTGAGTGGATGACCTTGCCACCCAAGATGAGGAGAGTGGAAGTGATGCCTTCTCACTGGGCAACAAGAAGCCCACTGTCAAAATAAGACCTGTCAGCCATGGACAGCCTTAAACACAAAGGTTTGTGTGAATGTGCTAGCCCATCCCAAGCATCCCTGAACCTTCTGGTCTCACTCAAGCCCCTCCTGGAACCTGCATATGTTTCCACACAGTGGGCTGGATTATCATCTCTCAAAATCTGTATCCTGAAGCCCTAACCACAAGCATTTCCAAGTATGGCTGACCTGGATTCTGTCTTTTATGAAGTGACAGGATTAACCGTCAGTGGTGGTGCATGCCTTCTGGGGGTGGCGCAGCACTCAGGAGGTAAAAGCTAGAGCGTGAGTTCAAGGCCAGCTTGGGCTACATAGCAAAGCTATCTCATTGTTCCGAGCAAGACATAGGGATGGCAAGCACTCAGCGTCTGATGAGATAGACACTGTTTCCAAAGAGAAGCACTCGTGTGGCATGGCTACAGAGAATGGAAGTCTGGGCTATTTTAATTCTAACCTATTGTATATACAGACTTACTCCACTGTCCCTGCCCTTCCTAAACATTAGTCTGCACCAGAAGCACTCCAAAAACCTGCTGAAAACCAGAGTGTAATGCTCAATAGACCTAAGGTGGGTCTGGGAATTTCAAGGGCTTGGAATTTGCACTTAGCTCCCTGATGCTAGTGATGGTGGGGATGCTGAGGCTGTGGTCAGTACTTTTCTATTTCTGTGACAAGACACCATCACCAAAGCAACTTACAAAAAAAAAAAAAAAAAAGAAGAAGAAGAAAAAAATAGGTTAAGGGGGGCTCATGGTTCCAGAGGTTGGGCCCATGGTGGGGAACACTGGATCCATGATGGGGAACACTGGATCCATGGTGGGGAGCACTGGATCCATAGTGGGGAGCACTAGGTCCATAGTGGGGAGCACTGGGTCCATAGTGGGGAGCACTGGGTCCATGGTGGGGAGCACTGGGTCCATGGTGAGGAGCACTGGATCCATGGTGGGGAGCACTGGGTCCATGATGGGGAGCACTAGGTCCATGGTGGGGAGCACTGGGTCCATGGTGGGGAGCACTGGGTCCATGATGGGGAGCACTGGGTCCATGGTGGGGAGCACTGGATCCATGGTGGGGAGCACTGGGTCCATGGTGGGGAGCACTGGGTCCATGGTGAGGAGCACAGCAACAGGCAGGCAATGGTGCTGGAGCTGGAGCTAAGATTGTTACATTTTAAAACAGCGTGGGCTTGTGAAACCTCCAAGCCTGCCTTGAGTGATACTTGTACTCCAGTGAAGTACAAGTACCTTCTAATCCTTCCCAAAGAGTTCCGCTGTGGGTCAAGAATTAAAATAAATGACCCTGTGAAGACTGTTCTCATTCAAACCACCAGATTGAGGATGCTGAAAGTTCGGGGGGGGGGGGGAGGAGGAGGAGGAGGAGGAGGAGGAGGAGGAGGAGGGTGATGATGCTGGTGATGATGATAATGATGACACTTGTAACAGTGATGCTGGGGATGCTGTTACTGAGGACAGGGCAGAAGAGGAAGAAGAGGGGGGAAACACTAATTCTGAGGCTGCTGCTGCTGATGGAGATGACAATGATGATGATGGTGGTGATGCCGCAGAGGACGCTGCTGGGAAGGTAGCGTTTAAAACGCCATGAAGCAAGCCTCACTTAACTAATTAAAAAAGTGAAGACATACAAGCATCACCAGGCTCACATCTGATAATTTGGCCAAAGCCAGAAATAGAACCCATTCTTCCAGCCTGGGCTTTCTTCTCTTGTCATTTCCGATGCGACAAGTCACGAGCCACTCACTGCCTTGACTTCATCCCCTCCGCCCCCAGTAGTGTTATTTTTACCCTCACCATTAGCAATGATTAAGGAGATCGGGGGATGACACCATGTCGGACATTCTGCCCAGGGCACATTAACAGCTCTGAGCGCTGCCTGAGTGGACAAGTCTCAGCCAGAGCCAGACACTCAAGCCTCAGCCCAGAAAACTTTGACAATGTCACTCCGAAATTAAGCGATCCCAATCGGTGAAAGCATTCATTTACCCAAGAGGTCAGAGGTTTCCCCAAGTTCCACATATGATCTCAGGGTTTCCAGGTGAGGGCTTGGAGGAGCCACCTGCACCTTCTCCACCTCAGACAGATGCACGCACTAGGTCCTTTGCAGGCCACAGTAGGGGAATAATCCTTCTATGACAGCGCCATCTTTCTACATAACCAGGCAGCATAGCAGGTTTCCCTGTTTCCTCTACTTACATCTCCTAAGCTGCTCACTGCGCCAGTGTGTCCTTTCAACGTCATGACCTTGGCTTTTTCTTGAAGAATGCTTCAAGGAACAATCCCACAAGTGTTTTTAGTCAGTCTCTCCCTCCATTCCCCCATGTCAGACGCCATTCCAAACTCAACTCATGAGATTCTCTACAGCCCAAGGACTGACAGGTTTGGGGTTTTTCTAGTGCTAAGAGTTAGGAAGCCAGCTCTATCACTCAGACCCTTTCCTCTTTGCCTACAGGGAAGCTCAGAGAGATATTTGAGGCTCAGTTGAGGCAAAGCTTAGTGATATACTTACCATATTCTTATAATGGCCTCTTGGGTTTATATATTAATTTCTGTCTTCTCAGAATCTAAATTCCTATATTTAATTGCTTAATGATTTTATTTATTTTAATTTTGTTTGCTAGTCTCTATGTGGTTCCACCTTATATTCTTTTTAAATATTTATCTCTGCTTTTTGTCTAAGCATACTGTGTAAATCTGAGTCTGTGTCATATGAGTGTGGTACCCACGGAGCCCACGAGCAAGCAGTGAGTCCCCTGCAGATGAGGTTATGGGTGCTTCTGGGCCTCTAGGCATGGATGTTGGGAACTGAGCTCATGTCTTCATGGAAGAGAAGCAAGCTCTCTTGACTGCTGAGTCATCTCTGCAGCCCCTTCCTCGGGTTCTAAGTAGAAGGAATACCTTCTCCGTATAGTATCACACCCTCAATTAAGTTCAGTGGGATGTAGTGAGAGGTAGTGGATTTGTGGAAGCAAATAAGAGATGCCTGAACTCATTCTGGGGATGAGCTAGATCACGGCAGCATCTCCTGAGAGGAGGAAGGAGCCGGGGGGGGGGGGGGCGGGGGGGAGCATAGTAAGTGAACCCTGAGTGCAACACATTCCAGGGATGGGTTGCACCATTGATCTTTGCCCGCAGCCTGAAGAAGCCTGGCTTTACATCACAAGAAAAAGAGGTCAGAATCTGAGTGCATCTGAGTGACTCTGCACTCCATCCATGCACCGTCTGACAGGACACAGACTCCCTCACTGTGACCCCCCAGGAACTGACTGTGTGACCCCGAAGGTTCAGCCCTACTCCTCCTGCTCAGTGACCTTCGACCTTCCCCCAGCCAGCCTTGTGGATATCTTGCCAGATCTCAAAATTGGAAACAAAATGTTCTGCTCAAAAGCACAGATGGGTGTTATGTCACCCAGACCCAAGATGCATGGCGTGCTCGTGAGCAGAATGACAAACAGAACTGGGGAAGAGGGCAAAATACAAATTCCTTCATTTTTCTCTCGGTTTTCAGCAAAACCCAGCTCAAAACGGCGCTTTTAAAAATCTCACATAAGAGGGTATAGGGTATGTGTGTGTTCACATGGGGTGCATGCATACATGTGGGTGTGCACACATGTGTACTAGCATGTGGAGGCAAAGGGCAGAGGTCAACATCTGTGTCTTCCTCCGTCACTATCTACTTTCTGAGATAGGATTCCCCTCCGCACTTGGAGCCCACCAACCTGCCCAAGCCGGATGCTTAGTGAGCTCCTAGACCCCACCCCCGTCTCTGCCCGCTAGCACTGTAATTAGAGATGTTTCGCTTCCATGCTGGACTTTTTATGTGGGTGCCCTCATGCTTGCATGGTAAGCACTTCTCCCCAGATGTTCTTAACTGTTTTAAGAAGTACTTGGCTGACAGTTCCCTTTTAGACTAAAGCAACAGCATCCTCTCCAGAAGGTCAAACAGCCCATGGTCTTCATCATCTAAATGCACTTATGAGGCTGAAAACACTGGGTCAGCTGTTAAGACCTAGCTCGTTCTTGCTGTTCTTGCAAAAGACGTGAGTTCGGTTCCTAGCACCCACAACGGTGGCTCACAAACTCCTGACTCCAGCTCCAGAGCATCCAACACCCTCTTCTAGCCTCTGTGGGCACTGCACCCATATGTAAATACACACACACATACACACATTCATACACACATATACACATTCACACAGAGAGACAGACAGACACATATACACATACAGACATACACACACACACATACAGACACACACACACATACACACATTCCTACACACATACACACAGACATTCATAAACACACATATTCATAAACATACAGATTCACACACAGATAGGCAGACACATACACACATACATACACACATACACACACATAGACATTCATAAACAAACACATGGATACATGTAAACACATTCACACACAGACAGACATACAGACACATATACACATACACACACATACAGACATAAACACACACATAGAGACATACAGACACACAGACATTCATAAACACACACATGCACCCATGCACACACATACACAGTTCTAAAAATAAAATACTCAAAAGCTTCTTAGCCAATTTTTATATACATCTCTTTCTACATTCACTCTCTGTTGTCCCCACGATGGACAGATGACAATGAGCGTGGAGGGATGTCCCCACAGGAAGCATCTCTGACACTGTGGAGAAAGTGCAACACGGAGAGGCCTGGAAACAGGGAGTCTGACAGCAAGGGGAAGGAGAACAAACAGAAACGTGTGCCCTGGGTGTCCACAGACGTCCCTTCACCTTCGTGTGACAGTCCCTTTTAAGAGTCTGCTCAGGAGCCCAGAGCCACAGGCAGACACAAAATGACAAGATTTCCCTTTTTGATTTAAAAGTCATGTTTGGGGGTTTTCATACAGTTGTGGAGAAAAATTTGCCCCTCATTAAACACAATGAGAAAGCTTTAGAGTACACAGCATCGTTTTCCACTCGCCTCTCGTTACGGGAGATACCACCGCTGGTGACACTCAGGAGCAAGCAAAAAGGTCAGTGCTTCTTCAAGGAGGCCGTGGAAGGAGCTTGAGACGCTATGACGGCCCCCTGTGCTCAGGAGCCTCGCCTGCTGGCCCCCCCGGCCCTCTCCCCATCTGCTCTATGCTGAGAGGTTATATTGGGAGAGCAAATGCCTTTTCAGGCCTTCAAAATTCCTTCTCACAAGTGTATTGTTAATTTCATTTGTCTTTTTACTTTTTAAATTAGCAAAGTAGTAGGGTCTGTCAAACACAACTGATTTCCATTCATCTTTCTGCCTTCCACTCCTCCCTATTCCCTCCTCCCCATTCATCCCCTTTACAATCTTCCTGCCTTTCACTCTTCCCCATTCACTCCTTTACAATCCTCCTGCCTCTCACTCCTCCCCATTCCCTCCTCCCTATCTACCCCCTTTGTAATCATCCTGCCTCTCACTCCTCCCCATACCCTCCTCCCTCTCCACCCCCTTACAACCCTTCTGCCTCTCGCTCCTCCCTATCCACCCCCTTACAGTCCTCCATTCCCAGTAACTTCCTTCCCATGTCACCCACACCCTCTCTTCCTCTCCCACATTTCCTCAGCCCCCCTTTCTCTCCACGTGGTCCCCTCTATAGTTTCGCGTCAATCCTCTTACCTGTGCCAAAGTTCACACCTCACCCACAGCATCAGCTGACTCACACGGCACAAGGGGACTGATCCCAAGCCAGGATCCGCAAGTTCATCGCCACCCAGCACGTACTCAAAGGCCCTGAAGTTCTCCAAGCACACACTCCTGCCTCTGAGTTTGTAAGTGGCGGTGTGTTGGAGTGGTATGTGTTAACTGCACACCAGCGAGCGTGCAGGTTACACACAGACGAGTGTGAGGGACATTGAGGCACATGCACGGGTGACCTTGCCTTGGAATCCTCACACAGCCACACTAGGCCTTCACTAATGCCGGAACTAGCCAAGCATCTGGGTGGTCAGGCTCCAGGTCCCTGGAACAAGGATCAGTTACAGAACAGCAATGAGCGATGGCGGGGGCTTTGTCACTGGTTGGAAGGCACAGGAGACACAGACAGTAAGGGTAACAGAGATCCATTCTACATACAAATGAGGGCCCTAGGCTCAGAGGCTCCACAGACTGCTAACAGTCACCAAACAGCCTGCATTAGTAAGTTTTCTCCTCGGTGTAACAAGAAGCAACAGAAGGGAATAAATACTGACTCTGGCTCAAGTTTGACAGGAAACACCCCATCCTATGTGGACGTTGTGTGTGCAGCAGCTGCCTGCTGACACCTCCAAAGATCACAAAGTAGGGCCTGGCTATCAAACCTCAAGTCCTGTCCTCTGTGACCAACTTCCCCCAGTGAGATGCCATCCCCTAAAGGTTCCACAATC